>NC_143521.1:4810161-5110161 GCF_031878675.1 Megascapheus bottae | reverse complement strand
ACAGTCATGCAGGTCGCAGCCTGCTAAGCATCTTGGATTACAGGTATGAGAGAGTGGTATCCAGCTTCCTGAATCAATGTTTTAAATGGAGTATTTAAACCAAAATTATACTTGCTTTATTAATGGGCTATTTTAAAAGATAAGTTGATGGGACTAGACTTGTGTTTTGCACACTTCTGGTTTATATTTTCCAAAGTGAGCTTTTGATGTAATTTGTTCAAACTTTCATTTCTCTCCTACTCCTTTCTTTCTTTATACCACTGTCCAGCACACATTGACTTTAGAACCTAGTTCAGGCAACAGATGTGTTATTTATTGTAATGTATTATTTTTAGATAACGCTATTCTAAGGAAGTTTGATGTTATATCTTTCAAGTTTCTTTTTCTAAGTTTGCAAAGGATTCTGAATTTCATTGTATGAATTTCTGAAAAACAGACATCAAATGCCAATTTTCCTCCTGAGGTGGGTCATCTTCTAGGCCTGGGATGAAAAGGTTTTATACAATAGGGATTTAATGTGGGAAATTTGCTACCCAAGTGTTGGAGGGTTTTGGAGCAAAGGGAAACTCTAAGAAAAATTACATGAGATTAAAAAAATGTAGCTACCAACCCTAGGTCTGGGTATAACACGAGGGGATTAGGGTAGCAAGACCCCAAGAACAAATCTCAGCGTGGATCCCATTGCCTGAATATTATTGATAGGTCCCAGCAGGAACGCAAAATGGAAGATTTCCAACCTGGAAACATCACTGTGCTCACATGCTGATGAGAGATTTGGTCCTCTTAACCCTTTGCCTCTCTCTAGTCCCTCCCAGTGGCAGAACCAAATGGGAATTGCTGGAGAAGAAATCTGAGAAGTGTAGCATGCAGAATCCCAGTCCAAGTTCACAGAGCACACTATTGGAAGGTATATAAGGACCTGGTAACAAAAGAAAAGCCCAGGACCACCACAAAGCAGTAAGTGACAAAAAAATATTTATTGTGCTACTTGAATATATCTATCAAACTTCACTTAGGTTTCAAGGGAAATAATATTCACAAGCTCTCTAATCCTCACAAAATAGTTTTTTGTACTCAAACTACAACTCTTTGGCATTTATGTTTATAGACTTAAAAATTTCTATATGTTATTCGTCTTCAACTCAGTAAGTTCTTTGAAATGGAAATTTAGGTCTTGTATTTAAATAACTAGCTTTTAATCTAGTTTTAATAATCAATTTATATACATGGTAGATTGCTTATTGTTTTGGTAAATAATAGCAACAAGCTGGGCCCAGTGGTGTAAGCTTTAAATCCTAGCTACTTGGGAAGTGAAGATCTGAAGATAAGAGCCCAGCCCAGCCAAAAAGAAGTTTGATGGATTCTATGTCTAGGCATGGTGGCACTTGCCTTGTTTTCTCAGGTAGAGGAAAAGTACAATGGCTGCTATTCCCATAGCTAAAAGGCAACACAAAGGAGAGGATTGCAGTCTGCATAGGATGGGCATAAAGCAAGACCCGACTTTGAATATCACCAGCGTCAGAGGAGCTAGAGGCATGGATCAAGTGGTAGAGTACCTACCTTGCAATCATGAAGGCCTGACTTCAAATCTTAGCATAAAAAATAGTATGAATGAATGATTGATCAACTTATTTGCTACTAGCAATGTAGTTTATTTTCCTGTATAAAGCTAAATTAAAATATTCTATTTAGCAAAAGTACTTTGTTAAAAAGTGCTTAATTGTAGTAGAATTAGACTATTGTTTTTTTATGAAATATTGCTGAAGAAGTGCATGATACAGTTACTTTTCCCCAGAATGAGAGGAAATTTTGAGTGACTGTTTTAATAGAGATCTTCCTCATAAATATTATGGAAGGAAAAATACAAAATACTTATTTTAAAATTCAATAACCTAAACTATTGAGTGATCTTTCTCACACACATATATGTAAGGGCTGAGATACAGGATAACTTAACATTCTGAAATGTAACCATTACTCTGGAATGTTGAAATGAGAACCAAAGTGACATCAACAAAAATATTGGTTTCTGAAACAAAATCGACTAGAAGAATAAAAATGTTATATGTACCCATCACAGAAAAGAAAACCTAGAATCTGATGTTCACCCAGACACTGAGAATCTGGAATTTATTAAATGGAACAACTTGTGGAACATTTGGAAGTAATCTTTCCTCTATATTATGCATTCATGAGCTCTTTATTCAGATATTGTGGCTACTTTGGTCACTGTACTTTTGAAAAGACATGAAAATAAGTTGAAAAGATCAGGGAAGCGTGAATAAAGGCTAGAAAATAATAATTCAAGGGGAAAGTATGAGAAATCCTGGTGTTATCCTAGAAAAGAAAAACCCAGGAAGTGGTCTTATTGTTGAATGTATGAAGTATTTTCACAAGGTTTTAACTAACCTAATATTTTTCCATGCCAATAGCACCTGCAACTAAAGAGAGATTAATAAGAAAACATCATCTTGTTTAGTGTACACATTCCAAATAAACTTGTGTTTGTTTCTTCCTAACCTTGTTCCACAGTGAAAGTCTAGAAAGTTACTCAGATAATCCTTATGATTACAAATCACCTGTGAGATACGATAACAGCTTTTCTCTTTCTGAGAAGATAGAGAAGCTTCCTCCATCTAATAAAAGGCAATCTAGACATTTTTTGTTTGTTTTGTTCTGCTTGGGATAGGATTAGACCCTGGGTAAGTAGTATAGAGTAGGTAGACAAAGTGAACAAAAGGGATATACTGGGTCTTTTTAGTTTTGAGAGAAAGGGGGACAGTTAGACTCTTAGGAATGTAGACACTGGCACAAAGCCTTGCAGACAACTATTGAAAGCAAAACAGAAACAGTACTCTGAAAGAGAGGGCCCTGGCTGCCAATGGCAGACCAGATGAGCACAAGAAACAGTATTGTGTGAATCAGAGCACTGGAGATTTTTGCTTACTTTTAGTTTGGTGTTATCTTTAAGTAGCTGTAGAAAGTTCTAGTCTTTCTCAGAGACTATGATCCTCCTTGGGAGATTCATGAGGCAGTCACCTCAAGACAGTAGAACTCCAGCTGTCAACAGAGACCCCATGTGGTAGGGAGAAGCAATGACAGCAGAGAATCCAAGTTGTCCCACTAAAATGAAACAGAGGTCCACAAAGGATGGGATTTTGTCACAGGGACATCTGGTACTACACTGAGGAATAACTATGAAAAGGAGCATCTACACTAATAGGAAATTTGAAAGAAAAAAAGAGATAATTTAAGGATTAAAAGCAACAAATCATTACTGTTTTTTACAAATTATTCGTACTTAATATGCCTAGATGAGCATAAAGCGCCCCATTATTTTGGATACAGGAACCTAAAACTTAGAATTCATCAGAATCTAAATGTTGCATTCATTGCTATGTTCTGGGAAAATTTGTCACTGCTCTAGAGTATTATTCCACAATAAAGGCACTTGCAATTTACCTTTGCTCCTCCAACACCGGCTCGGTTAGACTCACTTTATGGCATTGGTTTCTATCACAATGGTACCCAATGTATGCATTTGGCATATCACTTGGCACATAGAATGTGCTCAATAATTATTGAGAGACGGAATATCATTCTGTAATAAATTATAACAAAAAATTGAGTACATTTTAGAAAACCTCACAATGAAAATCCTAGAACAGATAGGATCACAATTTATCTTTCTGTATATTTAAAGGAAGAATCAAATTAAGAAATACACCAATTAGACATTTTCAGAAATTTCCCAGAAAATAGAAAACTTCTAGTTAATTTTTAATAAATTTATATGCAAATCTTGATCCTGGACATTAGCAAGAAAATTATATGAAAACTTATAGGATATTCAAGAACATAAACACAAAATCTCTCTATTAGCATTTTGGATTCAGTATATGTTTATAAATAGATATATACCAGTACCAGATGGGTTTTCTACATGCAAAAGTAGTTTAATATTAAAAAAGTTTTATCAGATGGTCATACCACACTAAGAATGGAAAGGATAGGAGGAAAGTGAAATGGTTATTTTGATATATTTAGAAAACTCAATTGACAAAATGGACTTTTTCATGATAAAAAAGCTTAAGCATATTGAAAATAGAAAGTGAATGCATTAAAATAGCTATGTCTTCTGATTTTTAACAATAATTTAGAAAAATTCTATTAGAAAGAAGATAGTCTTTTCATGAAATGTGTTAGGCAAATTGTATAGCTATATTTGGAAGACTGAAACCTGATACATACCTTTTTACACAAAAGTCAAGTTGAAATAAAAAATCTTAATGCATGAGAAAATGAAACTATTAGAGGAAAACAGGAAAAATTCTTGATTGCTCATGCTTATGGAAGACTTATAGGAATAGAATTCCAATGGCTTAAAAAATAAGAACAAGAGCTGGGAATGTGGTTTAGTGATAGAGTGCTTGCGTAACGTGCATGAAGGCCTGGGTTCGATTCTACAGTACCACAAAAACAGAAAAAGCTGGAAGTGGTAGGGTGGCTCAAATGGTAGAGCGCTAGCCTTGAGCAAAAAGAAGCTCAGGGACAGTGCCCAGGTCCTGAGTTCAATTCCCAGAACTGGCAAAAAAAAATAAGAATAAGTAATTTGCAAATGGGATTGTATCAAGGTAAAAAAGCTTAGCTTCTACACAGCAAAGGAAACAATTACCAGAATCAAAAGAAACCTACAGAATGGGGAAAATATCTTTGAGAGTTATTTACCAGGTAAAGAAGTAATACCTAGAATATATACATGGACCTCTAAAATTTGAGCCAACAAATATATAGAATATATAGAAAATGATTTGAGTTGGCCAGGAACTTGGCCTAGTGGTTAAAGTGCTTGCCTAGCAAGCACGAAGACCCAGGTTCGATTCCTTGGTACCACATATATAGAAAAAGCTGGAAGTGGTGCTGAGGGTCAAGTGGTAGAGTTCTAGCCTTGAGAAAGTCCAAGGATAGTGCTCAGGCCCTGAGCTCAAGCCCAGGACTGGCAAAAAAAAAAAAAAAAGAAAATGATTTGAGTGATTTTCAGTAGAAGTATAAATTGTTAATTAATACTTAAATATATGTCTAACATTAAAAGAAATGTGAAACAAAATCACTGAACTTCATATCTCTTCAATCAGAAAGGCTGTATCAAAAACAACAAATGCTGATAATGATACTATAAGTAGGAAATATATCAGTTCAATCATTATGGAAATTAATGTAGAGCTTCTTCATGAAACTATAGGCCTACCGTATGGTCCTAGCATACACCTAAAGAATACCAATCAACGTAGAATAGCAATTTCTGCACAGCCATGTATTCATGATAGCCAAGCCATGAAATCAACCTCAGTGCTCATTACCCAATGAATGGATAAAGAAAATATGGCCCATCGACCTAATGGAGTATTACTCAGACATACAATGAGTGCAATGATGTCATTTGTGGGGAAAAAATATGTGTAACTTATGCTAAGTAAAACAACCATGACTAACAAAGACAAATACAACATGTTCTCTTTCATGCAAAACCTGGTCCTTAAAAATGGATGAGAGGAATATTGAACATGTCCTCTTGGGGAAGGAGAAGCACTGAGAAGCACTGCCAAGGACTTTATACATGATGGAACTTATTGCAACTATCTCAGGAAGCAGTGGAAATGATCAGAGTGATAGAAGAGGAAAACTTCATCAGCCTGTGTTTTGCATGTATATATGGAAATAGCACAGAAAGTCCTTCACTGTGCAAATAATATATGATGCTGGGTACAGTGGCTCACACTTGTAATCCTAGCTACTCAGGAGGCTGAGATCTGAGGATCCTGGTTCAAAGCCAGCTTGGGCATTAAAGTCTGAAAGACTCTTAACTCCAATGAACCACTAGAAAACTGAAAGTGTCACTGTGGCTCAAGGAGTAGGGCAGTAACCTTGAGCTGAAGGGCTTAGGTCCAGAGTTCAAGCCCCATGACTAAATAATAATAATAATAATAATAATAATAATATGATAATACAAAATAAAAAAGAGGGAACGATATTGATCCATAAGGAAGTATATTAATCCCCAATTAGCCTATAAAATCAATAGATATATAATATAAAAATATCCTAGAGCAGGGGCCGGGAGTTTTGCCTAGTGGTTAAAGCGCTTGCTTAGCGTGCATGAAGACCCAGATTCGATTCCTTGGTACCACATACATAGAAAAAAGCCGGAAGTGGGTGCTGAGGCTCAAGTGGTAGAGCTCTAGCCGGGAGAAAGTCCAAGGACATTGCTCAGGCCCTGAGCTCAAGCCCAGGACTGGCAAAAAAAATATCCTAGAGCAAACATTTTACACAGTTATAACATAATGACAAAATTTACACTAAAAAGAGTTGACATTTTAATAGCTTATTTACCACTGAAAATTTAGCCAGTTAGGATAAAGCAAAGATCAAAAGGACATAGTCATTTTAAATAAAGGAAATAACTTAAGCTATTGTTCATGTCTCAATCAATATATGTCTCAGAATATAAGCAATGTGAAAATTATTAGAGTCACTAGGGGAGTGTAGCAATTAGATATGTATTTACTCTGCAAAAAATCATTTGTGTTCCAGCAATAAAAAACAACCAAAGCAAAATAAAAATACAATTATATTAGTAGCAACAAATATCAAATATAGATAAGAGAGATTTCTAGAAACCAGAAATCTTATTTGAGTTGAATGCAGAGATGGATAAGTCTACCAAGAATCACAGTATTTGAAAACACTGCAATGCAAAGATTCAGTTTTATCCGCAATATGCATAGATACAATGCAATGCAATCCAAAACAAAATCCTAAAATGTTTGCAATCTTTTCTTTTTTGCCAGTCCTGGGGCTTGAACACAGGGCCTGAGCATTGTCTTTGGGCACTTTTTGTTCAAGGTTAGTGCCCTGTCACTTTAGCCACAACGTCACTTCTGGCTTTTCCTGTGTTTATGGTAGTAAAGAATCGAATTCAGGGCTTCGTGCATGCTAGGTGAGCACTCTAGCAATAGGCTATACTACCGGTCCAAAAGTTTCCATCTTTAAAAAAACTTGATGAACCTAACGTCGAATGAAGACAGAAAACACCGGTAACTAAAGTGATCTTGATGAAGAAAATCAATGCTAGACTATACCAAATAGCTACATACTGCTTGTATAGCCGACCTAAAAATTCTCTGTCATCTGATTGTGGTGGCTGCTCTGATAGGTGTGTAATCTATTTCTCCCTTAAAATAGAAAGAATTTTTTCAGCTGATCCAATTGCTTCTGAAATATGGTTTTCAGCTATCTTCCTCTTCTAGAGATGATGTTGTCTGAAGAAACCTGGCTCGTTAAAGATTCACATCTTCCTCTGGGTGAGCCTGCATCTAGAATGGGAACATAAAATTGCAGTCTCCCTCATAACTCAATTCTAAAAGGCTCCCGAAAGGCTTGTCCAAGGAATCCAATGAAACCAAAAGTTTGTATGGACACAGTATCACTGCTTAATTTCTTTCTCTGTCCACTCTTGTTTCCCTTCTACCTGTTCTATAATTGTGGGACCTCCCAGAAGACACCTAATAAATTTCTCAGAAACAGTCGTCAGTTCCAGGAGTTTTCAAAAAGCAGTGCTAGAATGTGATTCTGCAGCTGCGTCATGTGCTTTCGTTAAAGAAGAGCAGCAAACTACTGCAAAGCCAGTCTAGCACTGATCCTGGCTGTGAATGCTGGCTCTCACGTGATGCTTTTAGCTAGAGTAAAGCAACATATACCTGAAATATGGCCACTGATTTGATCGGTATCTTCTTTTTTGCTCATATCAGAAAAGAAGATCATACACAGTTTGCATTTACTGGGAAAAGATAGCATCCATAGCTTTTTCTCTTGAGTATGCCAACTGTCTTGTACTGTGTCATAACACAGTTCAAGAGGATGTGATCTCTGGGTCTCCCACTGAATGTCCCACACTCCACTACAATGGAGCCTTCATTGTAGGTGGAATGGATGAGCATGAACTGACTAGTGGATTGAGGCCTATATAAACCCACTACAGAGGCCAATAATAATTTCTACCCAAACCATTGTTAGACAGTAATCATGAGCATAAACATAGTCCCTGGCTTACTATAAAGCTCATCAAAAGCTCTCAACACAAGATGCTCAAGGCTAGTGTTGTACCACTTGAGCCACAATGCCACTTTTGGCTTTTTCTGTTTATGTGGTACAGATGAATTGAGCCCATGGCTTCATGCATGCAAGCACTCTACTACAAAGCCACATTCCCAGCCCCAGATATCACTGTTTGGGGAGCATATCCCTTTCATTAGTCAGGAATCCTTGGAGAAGAATCAGCATAAATATTATTTCTTTCATTCTTTCTTTTTTTCCAGTCCTGGGAGTTAAACTCAGAGGGTCTGGGTGCTGTCCCCACGCTTCTTTTGTTCAAGATTGGCTCTCTACCACTTAAGCCACACAGCTCCTGTTTTGAATATTATTTCATAAAGGAGTAGCATACATGGCCCAGCGTCTTCCATCAGCAAGCTGGCAGCTCAGGGATGCTACGATTATAAGATGGCCACAAGAGAACAGAAGGTGGAGGTCCCAGCTTGGAGACCATTTCCACCTCTATATTTTTTCCTTTATCCAAGCCCTTAAGAGTAAATAATATCCATCTGGGTTGTGAGAACAGTACTATTTACTTAACCTATGCTTTCAATGGGAGTTCCTTTAGGAAACAGATTGTCAGCTATTCTGCATCCTTTAGTGCAATCAAACTGATAATTAAAACGACCACATTCTCAACTTCAAAATTCACTTTAGATGTCTGTCACTTAGCACAAGATTCTCATCTGTGCTACACAAGTGTATAAAATATTCATATATATGAATATGTGATATATACATATATGTACGCATATGTAGTATAGTGTAAAATAAATTCTTATGCTACTTTTCCTATGTAACATTTTGCACTAAAGTTTAGTTTGCCCTTCATTGTATATATAACCTTACGAACAATACCTGCTTTTCTTGAGACTCATAATTCCTTTCTGCAAAGTGTGAATAAAAATAGTTAATAGATAATATTGTGTAAGAAACTGATATGCCAAAAGATATAGTTTTCTTTCTGGTAATGCTGAATAATTTGTTGAAAACATTATGTTGATATAGGTACTCAACCTTTCTCTGTTTCTGTTTCTTCATTCATAAATATTAAAAGAGTATGCTATATATTGCAGAAATCATACTACATCCAAGAAATATGTACCGCTATTACATATTAATCATAGTTAAAATAATTTAAAATAGCAAAGGCATATTTGAAATCTTGGTTGTGTTAATATGTAGAAAATGTCTACCTGATAGACACTATCACTTCAGTGATATTTTTATACTTGAAGATTTCAGTCACTGTCACACAATACTGTAGATATTCAATTTATGGGGGAAAAACTGCTTTCAAAGTTTCTGTCCATGGTTAGTTAGCTCTGTTGTTTTTTGAACCTATTAGTGTTTGCATATCTTTTCAGGGTATATTTGGTAGAACAAAGCTACTTACCTTATAGAATCAGGTAAGCAGACAGGGGCCAGGATTCCTGTCCCTTCAATGACATGCCCACCTACCCTCCCACTCATATCTACTTCCTGAGATTTCTATCCCTCAGATCTACCTCCTGAGATTTCTACTAACTCCCAGGTTAAGGACCCAGGACTAAACCTTTACCACATGGCTCTCCTGAACACTTCAAATCATAGCCATTTGATATTACTGTTTAGTTGTGGGGCACATCACATCAGGAAAATGGGCTCATTTCCTGGTCTTGGGATCTAACCTGCCTGTCACCTGGTTGGGAGGCTTGGCTATGGTTTGTGATGTAAAGTAAGGCTATCTCTAATCTGGGCTTGGCTCCGCCCCCCTCTTGGACAGCACCTACCTCCCCCTTCCATGCCCACCTCTATGCTGATAGGCTCCTGCATCCCATTGTATTTTCCCAATAAACTAGTCTTGCTTTGACGAGTCTCCCTGGCCCGTCTTGAGTGTCTTCCCTCCCGGGAGGGAGGGCTGGGTGTGGGCCTCCAGTGGGCCCTAACCTTTCTCGGTCTCCTCTTAGTCGGGGCTTGTTCTCTCTGTCCTTCTTGCGGGTCAGGAGGCAAGAAGGACTAAAAACCCCGACATTTAGGTAGCTACTGTAATCTACTAGTCAATCTCCAGTAACATTTTTTTTCTCAATTTCTTTTTTTTTTTTTTTGGTCCAGTCCTGGGTTTGAGCTCAGGGCCTGAGCATTGTCCTTGGATTTTCTCAAGGCTAGAGCTCTATCACTTGAGCCTCAGCACCATTTCTGGCTTTTTTCTATGTATGTGGTACCGAGGAATTGAACCCAGGTCTTCATGCATGCTAGGCAAGCATTCTACCACTAGGCCAAACTCCCAGCCCTTTTTTCTCAATTTCTAATCCCCACTTTCATTTGCCATTTTCCTACCTTATCAATAACTGTACCTCCTGGTGCTTGGAAACTATGTTGCTGACTCCTCAGTTCTGCTCATTGGACAGGCATTATTGTCCTTTGTAATTTGTGTTTCCTATGCACATTGTAGAAATTTATTCCTTGTTTATTCTCTGCAGTTATGAAGTAGAAAACTGAGAGTCTCTCCTCTACAGTTTTAAGAAATGAAATGTTTGGCTTAAACAGTTAGTTATTCTTCTGCAACTATTAGAGTCAATATTTTATACCTTAACATTTAGGTTCTAATCAATGTGTCATTTACTTTGGTGACAGCCTGAAAATAACTTAGTTCACTTTTCAAGATGTAGATTTGATTATCCCAAGTTCTTTGATCAATCCATTTCCATGCAAATTCTAATTGTCAACAATATAAATTATTTCATATGCATGTTTCATTGATCACTTTATCTACAATGCAGCTATTTTTAGCCAGATAAGTCTCTGAATTTATGGCAAAATAATTTTCAATGTCTGAAAACTTTTCTATATTTTACTATTTATTAATAATTGAGATCCTCATTTTTGAATTAACTAAAGTGATGGAATACAGTTATAATAGTGCATTGGAGATATGTTTAATTATGATATTTTGTCAAGTAACAATGCCCTATTTACTCACAAAATAACAATGTCCTGATATAAAGTGAAAAGGAAGAGGCTTATTATTGAAATATATTTCTATGTGTCAGCATGGAGGTAAATGGAATATACAGAAACAGAAACAATGGAAGTAATATTAAATTTGCTTTTTATTTATGTGCTTATATTCTAGTTTCTTTGGCCTACTTAAATTTTGGCTTTCCTTCCTTCTTGACTTTTCTAATTTTCTTCTATCTCTATTCCCATTTGTAATTAAAAATTCATTAAAGGCAACATTTCTGCATACATGATGAATCTAGTGAAATTTCAGCCACGGTCCTTTACCAGGTTAATAAAACCAGTGTTACTTTAGTCATTTGAGGAGTTACTATACCAACTTGACATTTGAATCAGACATATTATCTTGTTTCCAAATCTTGTTTCAAACTATTAATTCAATCAATTTTGTATCTTTTTTTTGGGGGGGGTGGCAGTCTTGGGGCTTGAACTTAAGGCCTGGGCACTGTTTTTGAGCTTTCTCAAGACTAATGCTCTACTGCTTGAGCCACGGCACCACTTAGAGCTTTTTTTTGTGTATGTGGTACTGAGGAATCGAATCCAGGGCTATGATTATGCATGCTAGGCAAGCACTGTACAACTAGCTCTCACTTCTGGCCCTTCAATTACATATCTTGTCTGCAAAGATTGTTCCAACCAAAAAGGAATGGTCGCCAATGAAGAATTTTTTCTGGGAATTATTGTATTTATTTTGGTAGTATCCAAAACAAATTCATCTGTCTCTTTTTTTCTTCTTGACCCTGCTTAGGTTTGAACTAAAGGCCTTGTGCTTACTAGACCAATGACCCTTCGAGTCCTGCTTTCTGCTGCTTATCTTGGATATGTAATATAGCAAGCATTTCTGCCCAGGCTGGTCCCTCCAATTTAGGGAACATACTAATGTGTTATTTACATACATGATTACCACTTTGAACTCACAAAAATTGGAAGCACATGAAAATACATGAGGGTATAGTTAGGAAAAACAGGCTTATGCCCTTGTCAAACATACTAGGCCAAGGAATAAATAAGACAACCTACCACCTGAATCATATAAAAGAAAGAGCACAAAATACTGGGATACAACTACAAACAGCAATCCATCCTTCAGACCTAACACCAGTCAGGAAAAGCAAGAACTAACATTTTTCAGCATTATTTGTAGGTCATCCAAGAGGGAGATCTCCATAAACATTCAGGGAGTTTATCGCATAAACATCATCACAAAACAAAATAGTTCATTGCACTTTTGATAACTGTCTACCTCTATTTATAGGATTCTATTTGTCTTTTAAATTAATTAGTGTGTAGCTGTTTCAGTAGATATGACAAAAAGGAAATGTTATATCACAACTTGAAATGACAATGTCCTGCTATTTTTAAATTGCAGTGCTATTTTGAGATTTCTTGTCCTTACATTATTTGCTTAATCTATTTTAATGAAATTCTTTAGGATTTGGAGACAATTCAAAGTCACTAGGCTCTTAGTTAATTTCCCTTTTTCAAGGTAAATCTTCTTATGTTTTAGCTCCTTAAAATCCAATAGTGGCTCTCATAAACTTCAGATTGGAGTAGAACTAAACTCCCAAGTATGGTGTAAAGTGTTCCTGTGTCTCATTACTCAGTGTTACCACTCTGGCTTTACCTCTTCTCATTTTCATTCTTCTGATATTTAGGCCTTGCTGATACTGTGAAGATATATTTGGCTAATGTCCTATGAAAGAATACACATGCATCATTGTCTGCCCTTCCAGAATAAGAATAAAAAAGTCTCTGAACCAGAACAAATTGGGACCAGCTTAACTTAATTATGTGATGATGTTCATCTGGATCATCTCCTTTGAGAAGCCTTCCTGAAATGGGTGACACCGTACAAAATGCATTGTACTCACAAATTGACAGCTGAATTGAAACCTCATTGCACAGCTATTGAAAAATAATACAAAGGTGGGCGCCAGTGGTTCATGTCTATAACCCTACATACTCAAGAGACTGAGATCTGAAGATTGTTGTTCAAAGCTAGTCAGGCAAGAAAATCCAGTTAACCACACACATACACTTAAAAATAGAAGCCAAAAGGGGGTCTGTGGCTCAAATGTAGATTTCAAACCCCGAGCAAAAAATGGCCAAGCCCTGAGTTCAAGCTTGAAGATCAGAACACACATGCAGAAAGATAACAAAAAATAATAAAATAAAACAACTTCCTGAGCCCGCCAGGATGGGCTGTGCACTCCCAGACTGGTTGTAAATGCCCCTGTGACAATTCTTATTATACAGCTCTGTCATTTTTTTGCCAAAAATTTTATTCATAAAATTTTATTATAATTAATAGAAGGGTTGCATTATATTCACCAGAAAGAAGGTGCATTACTTCACAGACATTGATACCCTTTCTCATGTCTTGGTCCCCATTTCCCTCCCCCCACTCCCACACCTTATCTTGTTTCCCCTCTTCCCTATCCTATTTCAAATAACCAAATGCACATATACATAATAATAAATATTGTACACAGGAGTATCAATTGAACGTGGCCATTCTTTCAAGTTTTCTAGCTCCATTTTTCTATATGTGTATTGAGTGTAATGACTCACACTGATTTTATAAAACTGCGAGTTTTTCTACAACTTTCCATCATTTTATTGTAGCTCCATTTCACAATAATGTTTACATTACAGTTGCCAACTTGTCTACCTAACATTTTGCCTATAATAGATATTAAAAATGTTTTGTTAAATAATGAGTGATTGCATCTCTGGTCATAAAAGAAATGCAAATCAAAACAACTCTAAGATTCCACCTCACTCCAGTTAGAATGGCCAGGATCAGGAAAACGAATAATAACAGATGCTGGAGGGGATGTGGCCAGGAGGAATCACTACTACACTGTTGGTGGGAGTGCAAACTCATTCAACCACTATGGAAAGCAGTATGGCAGTGCCTCAAAAGGCTAAACATAGAACTCCCCTATGACCCAGCAATTCCACTACTTGGCATTTACCCAACCGTCCAGAATCTAGGGCATACTAAATCCACTAGCACAACAATGTTCATTGCAGTACTATTTACCATAGCAAAGATATGGAACCAACCTAGATGTCCCTCAGGTGATGAGTGGATCAACAAGTTGTGGTATTTGTATACAATGGAATTCTATGCTGCTGTCAGAAAGAATGACATCGCCCCATTTGTTAGGAAATGGAAAGACTTAGAAAAAATCATATTAAGTGAAGTAAGCCAGACTCAAAGGAACTTAGGCTCAATGGTTTCCCTCATTTGTCATAATCAGTAGAAACCTTGGGCTCTACTAGCAGAGATCTGCAATAGAGCAAAACCTTGATACATAAGGCCATATAGTATGAAGCTAATTGAAAGGACCTCCAGGATATTGAAACAAAAGCCATATAACGAATGATTGTTGTCCTTAATGTACTATGTTATCCCTCATCTCCTTTGCTGTCCCTTGGGTATCTCATATTGTTACAGTATCTCACTTTGTTATCTGATATATTGAATTTATTTGTATTTGGTTATCTGAAACTTGATAGGGAAGGGGGGAAAACCAATACGGGGAGTGGGTGGTGGGTGGGGGGAGGGAAATGGGTACCAAGACATGTGAAAGGGTATCAATGTATGTGAATTAATGCACCTTCTATCTGGCAAATATCATGTAACCCTTTTCTTAATTACAATAGAAATATATAAATAAAAATAAAGCTTTTAATGATAAAAAAATAATGAATGATTGTTGTCCTTGATGTACTATGTTATCTCTCATCTCTTTTACTGTCCCTTGTTTATCTCATATTGTTACAATATTTCACCTTGTTATCTGATATATTTTATATATGCTTAATTGGTTGTTTGAAATAGGAGAGGGAAGGGGGAAATCAAGTTGTGAGGGGGAGGGGGGAAGAAATGGGAAACAGGACATGAGAAAGGGTATCAATATTTGTAAAGTAATGTACATTCTAACTGATGAATATAATGTAACCCCTCTATTAATTACAATAAAAAACATATGAAAAAATGTTTTGTTAAGCAGGGCCCTGGTGGCTCATGCCTGTAATCCTAGCTACTCAGGGGGCTGACATCTGAGGATCACAATTCAAGGCCACCCTGAGCAGTATAGTTCATGAGACTCTTATTTCCAATTAAACCACCAAATAACCAGAAGTAGTGCTGTGGCTGAAGTGGTAGAGCACAAGCCTTGAGCTGCAGAGCTCAGAGACAGCGCCCAAGCTCAAAATTCAAGCTCTACAATGGACAACATTTTTATATCAATATATATAAATATATATGATATGTGTGTATTGTTGTTGTTGTTAATATACAATGTAAGTAAGATGTGGTACCCATTCAATCAATTTTTGGAGATACTGTGGTTTCCACTCAAGGCCTACTGACACTTAACTCACAACCTGATCCCTTTTGGCATTAACTTATTTTTTAGATAGAGTTGTGTGCTGTTGCTTAGATTGGCTTCAGATTGTGAGCTTTTCACATCTTTCTCTTGAGCATCTGGGGTTACAAGTATGAACTAAGATGCTTGCCTCTGGCACTTCTTCAGTCTAAATAAGTAATTTTCTTGCTTAAACTTATTCTGCTATGTAGTACCTCCAAAATATTACAATCTGACAAATTGCTCTAGTCTTGTTGGTTTCAATATCTAAGTCCTAGGTTTCATTAACATATGAAGGGAAATATAGTAAACTGCTTGTGTTCAATAATTTAGAATTACTGTAAAAGATAAATAGAACCCTAGAATCAGAGATGGATAATGATCAAAAGTGCTATGAACTATTTTGTTTTGTGATGTAGAGTTTATACAATGAACTCCATGAATGGTTTACAGAAATCTCCTCTTGGCTGACCTCAACTAGTGCTGAAAAATGTTCATACTTGCTCTTCACTAATAGCATTATAATGGGCAACTCAACCTATCAATGTGACATACACTTATTATCTACTTTTCTGTCTCTATATCTAATTCTTTTTCCAGTTTCACTTTTTCTTCAGTGCTGTATTTTGGCTTCCATATATTTCTCTGCAAGACATTTTTATAGACATTGAACTTAATATAAATAATTGAAGCCATTAAGATATGAAAATAATATCAATCCTGGCCTTAATGTATAGAACAAATAAGCTATGGTATCTACTCCCAATGCTACAAAAGTTGACATATTGATGTTGGTATCAGGCAACTGATTCATGTTTGCTTTTCGTTTGCCCATTCTTTCTTCCTTTTTCTTTATTTCTGTCATTAAGGGCATTGCAATGACAGACAATAGGCTTCCATTTTGCCAAACAATTTTTTCAAGCTGACAACTTTCTCACCACTGTGGCACTGCTCTTTATTAGTGTATTTATTAATGTCTCAGCTTCTACCTTTCTTGCTTTAAGTGTATCATTCCCATCAGTACAATGAGATATCTTTTTGTTTCTCTTAATGTACTGGTTAGCATTATACCAGCCTGCATTTTCATCTAAGTGCACCAGCCTATCCGGTAAAACCATCTGGTGTCTCAATCTCACTGCACTTGTAATGAAACATTCCATTCTTCTTCTTACAATTGTGCTTCTCCATTTACTTTGATGTGTGAAAATGTCCCATTAGCCATATGGGTATCCAAATTCAAAAACTTATTGTTGTCTTGGAATGGTTACTTAACATACTTAATAGTCAAAGCATCACAACTCCTTCTTTTGAAATATCTTTCCCATGCACCTTTGTGCATTTCAGCGGCCTTTTCAAAGTCCTGTTCACATCCCATTTCTAGAACCCAATACAGAATACTAGGTAGCCATGTTCATGTATTGAAATAGATTTATCTTTATCTTCAGAATAAGAGAAGAAAATAACAATTGACCACTTTAAAATTTCATTCCTTTGCTTTTACATTTGCTTATAGCAGTAATATGACATGTTTATTTTCCACCTGTCAAATTTATATGTTGAACACCCAATCTCCAATACCTCACAATGTGAGTTATTTAGAAAATAAGGTTTAAAGAGCCACTAAGTTTAAATAAGAATGAGTGAAAATCTAATCGAATATGACTGGTGTTTGAATAGTAGAAGAAGAGACACCATGAAGTGTCTTCACACAGGGACAATTGTATGAAGAAGCAGCAAGAGTTGTCAGCACCTTGTCAGTTGATTTCCAGGCTTCAGAACTTATGAGGAAATGTATTTTTGTTGTTTAAATCATGCAGAATATGGAAGCTTTACAGAGCAGCCCATAAAGAAGTGTCAGATTTGGATAAAATAAATTAATTACTGTTGTTTGTCCTATAGATGATAAAATGAGTCATTATAATAGGTAAAGAATGAGCTAACAAAAGGAGCCAGCACAAAGGTAGTCACAGAGCTTCAAAATCAGAGTGGATTTATTATCTTTTTCTTTTTTCTCTTTTTAGTATAGAATGCTTCATGAATTTACATTCTCATCCTTGTGCAGAGATCATGCTTATTTTAGGCTTACTATATGTGCTGCCAAAATGAGCCACTCTTATTTTTAATCTTTAAATAAATGCTAGTTATTGAACATGTCAGTTTATCCCTACTTGCTTAGTTAACAGTACATGAAGTATAGAGTTTATAAAATGAAATGTGTCTGTTCTATTAATTTTTGACTTTCGAGATTACCCCTCATCTACTAAAAGTGAAATTAAACAACACAACATATTAGTTTGATTCTTAGCCAGTGAGATCTATCTGATAATAAAGAAGGTTACTTTAGTATAGACCTCCTAAACAATCTTTTTTTAATATTTTTTGGTTGTTGTTGTTTTTTATTTTTATTTTTTTATTCTGTATCCAAGAAAGTCAACGCTCACTCCATCTAGCCATAATCTGAAGTACCATTGCCTGGTTAACCGTTTTCTTTTCTTTTTAATTAAGCACACTTTTACTAACACTTACATTATAGTATAAAAATACATCTTAACTGATGAAAATCAAACATAAATAAATTATGGCGCCCAAATTTTCCTTCCTTTATCACTCTATCATAGATAACTTTTCAATCTTCATTTCTCATTTGCTAAGCCATGTTCTACATACATTTGTACAAGTACTCTATTTTTTGAGTTTTTATTTCTATTTTTGTTGTTGTTGTTGAGTCGTGAGGCTCGACTCTGGGCCTGGGTGCTGTTCTGAGCATTCCAGCTCAAGGTTACCACCCTACCCCAGCTCCTGGACGTTGTCCCTGATCTTTTCTACTCAAGGCTACTGCCCTACCCTTTGAGCCACAATGCCACTTCGAGTTTTGAGTGACTAATTGGAGATCAGAGTCTCACAGACTTTAGTTCCCTGCTGGCTTTGAACCTCAATCCTCAGATCTCAGTCTCCTGAGAAGCTTAGAATTCACAGGTGTGAGCCACCACACCCAGCTTAAGTTTGATATTTCTGAAAAAGAAAACATCAAACCTTTAGCCAACAAACAGTATCAATTCTAGTGGTGTAGAGTTTGGGAACAGAATCCACCTTGAGAATTAATCTCAACCAAGCAGATCAAAACATTAGACCTGGGTTCGACTCCTCAGTACCACCTACATAGAAAAAAGCCAGAAGTGGTGCTGTGGCTCAAGTGATGGAGTTCTACCCTTGAGAAAGTCCAAGGACAGTATTCAGGCCCTGAGCTCAAAGCCCAGGGTGACATTGATCAAGAGGAACTGTGTTCATAAAATGCTCTGTTTAATGAAAACTCCATTGTACAACTACTCAGTTATAGATTCTTTTATACTATGATTTCTTAGCAGATTATTAAAAGTATAGTACTCTTTAACAGGTTAACCTCATTTCCTGACAATTGAAACATAGCCAGTTGTGTCCATAGAATTCAGCCTTTTCTCAATCTGTAATTGCTTATTGTATTTTCCTTGCTAATCAGCATTAGAGATTGTTTCAAAATGATTTTCATTGGCAGTACATAGAACTTTGTCACTTATCTTCCAAAAAAAGTTTAAGCCATAGGAAGGATGCAAAATTCCATCACCCATGTAAGAAAATTAAGCTCAGGAACAATATCTATCTAGGGAATAGAATGAGTGTATAAACTCATAGTGTTGTAAAGTATTGCTTTACTCATGGACTTGGAGAGAAGACATCATGATGAAGAAAAAAAATCAACAAAAGTATTACACATGTAAGAATGGTTATTAAAATTATTAATACACAAAGTGAGTAGCGGGAATCATGTTCTGAAGATGACCTGGCTTGTGGAAGAAAAACTTTAATTGCTGTTGCAACAATATCTATATGAAGTAAAAAATGTGTTTTAATAGCATGGGAAACAACATGTTTCCACAACAAGTGGAGGTAATTGGATGTAAAACTCTTGTAATAATTTAATGAAATAGTCCCAGATGTTTAGTCTGAGGCCACTACCTAATGAGGATGAAGACCTTGTGTGGGGGGGAATTTTAGGTGTCAGTTGCAGAAATATTATATAGTACATAAGCCAAATTGAATTGTTCTTACAACATGCTGGAAGTTTTCAAAAATAAAAGGATTTTTCTACATACATGCACTTCAGTTTCCTAGCAGGAGAGTCCTAGAACACCCACAGAGAAAAGAGCATTCTTGTAAGGTATCTCACAATTTCCCAGCAGGAGTGTCCTAGAACACCCACAGAGAAAAGAGCATTCTTGCAAGGTATCTCACATGTTGGTATCACAAAGCACATCTTTATCATCCATCTAGGGTTCTCTGTGGCTACAAGTGGTGGTAATAGAAGATATAACCATTGGTAACAATTCAAGCAGTATCCAGTACCTTCTGTGTGTCTTCTCTTTTGTGATTATTTTATTATTTGTTTTAATCCACTCTGCTGTTGTTACTGTTGCATAGCAAAACTGGCAAAAACAAAGCAGTGTAATCATTCAACAAAGTAATCTGGCAAATGGAATTTAAGACATCAATCTTTTGGCATAAGAAAGTGCTAGTTGACATGGAGAACTCTGGAAAAAAAAGAACAAAAATAAATCATCACGTGGAAATCCTGCCTCTGGAGTGGTGAAGATACACAAGCTATTTTCATCCATTTTATTCTCTTCACCGATCATCTACAAGGATTGAACAGCATGGCATCAATGACAAAATTTTCCACTCCCTATTGACAACCTTTGCAGTAACAACATCTTCTATATAGCACTGGACCACAGCTGCTGGGCAAGGTCACTCATGAGAATTCCCTGGGCTCAATCTCACTTTCTGGAGAATTCATACTATACAATCAGCAAGATTCAGAATGCATGCATGTCACCTGATTCCACTTGTGTGCTCCAATTAGCAAACATGCACTAAGAAACTGTCTCTTCCTGGTAGGAGGAATACAAGATGAACGAGAGGTGGTGAGGGAGGGTCAGTGGGAGGAAAACATGGGACGGGGTAATATTGTTCAAGAAGTAATGTATCCAATACCTGATGAATGTAACTGTAGCTCCTCTGCACATCACCCCAACAACAAAATTTTAAAATATATAAACTGTCTCTTCAAGAAATGGTGGGATTCCCCAGATGAGAAAACTAAACATTTTAATATATTTTAATTACATGAAGTAATAATATAAAATAGCTTCTCTGTGATAATTTCATACACATATACAGTGTACTTTGAACAATCTCATCCTCTCCTTTATATTTCTATCACTTTCTATCCTCCTTCTTTCTCCAACTATGTTTGATGGTTTTTTACTATGCTATCTGTGTGTGTCTGTGAATTAAATTTCAGTCCTCATAACTACTTAGTATCTTTTCATCTCCCTCTCTCTCCTATTGCTGATCCCCCCCAGACTACTTCTTTTTTACATTCATACTCCATCATCACCATCATTGTCATCATCATCATCATCATCATCATCATCATCATCACCACCGCCACCATCACTATCATAATCACCATTTTATGTCTGTCTAGGTTCCACAAGTGAGTGAAAACTTATGGTATTTTGCTGTGTAAGCTTGGCTTATGGTACTAAACATGATAAACTCAAATTTCATCCATTTTCCTGCCAATGTAATATTTTCATAACACTCTTATCAGAATACAAGAAGCTTTTAAGTGAGTTAAACCCATTCTGATGCCCAACAAGTCTCAACTGGAGAACCAGTGCTTTCTTTCAACAAGAGTGTAGAACCACAGTTCTTTAAAATAATAAAACATCTGTAAAGCACACACATTACTTTCTCTCTGAAAACATGTGCTTCCTGCTCCTCAGTTTCTGTCACACGCTTGATCAAACCTTACAGGCACTTCAGAGGTAGACACCACTGATAGGTTAGGATTGTGAAAATATTCGACAGGTCCTGGGTTTTTGTTGAGCTGTTGCCAGTAGAACAAACTTCCAGCAGCTCCCATCACTGTGAGAATAGCAAATGCCAACCACCTCAGAAAATCAAATAAATAAGCTTTTCTTCTGCTGCTGAACCACTGCAGATTGCTCCAGTTTTCCCTATAAATATATTTTTGAGGGGATAGTATTAGGGTTTGCATTCAGAGTTTCATCCTTGGTTGGCAGGCATTCTACCATTTGAGCAACAACCTCAGATACTTTTGTTATTGTTCAAATGGTGTCTACTGCTTTTATCTTGTGTTTGTATTGAGATTCTCCGACTTACACTTTGTAGTTCCTGAGGTTACAGGCATAAGCCAACACACCTGGCTTGTTGAAATCAGGTCTTCCTGGGACTGGGCTGTCCTCCAACTGAGGTACTTGTGTTGCTACCTTCTAGCTGGGTTTACAGGTATGAGTCACAACACAGGTTTATAACTTTTTCCTAACTTTTAATTCACTCTAGAAAAATTAATAACATGTCTAGCTTCTGTGTGTATATACAAGTAAAATTTGAACATGTATCTGTCGGAAATAGAGGCAGATGCAACTCATGCTCTTGTAAGTGACTGCTTTCCTGTTAGAACCTCTAGCTAGTGTCATTGGTCATGAGTGTGGAAGTCAGCCATTTAACTAGCAATTCAGTTTAGAAATGTCAATACGTTTTTTTTTTTAAATTCCTTTAAGCTTTACCTAGTGTCGTAAGCATGATATCTTGAATTAAATCTTCAGTACTACCCAAGCCTCCTTGAGAGAGGCACAGAGAGAGACAGAGTGAGAGACAGAGAGATGGAGAGAACAGACAGACAGAGAAATTAAAGAAAAAAGTGAAGATCTTATGATATGGCACGCACAATGCTGAATTCAGAGGATATATGAATAGGGAAAATCTCTCTGATTTTATATTTTAGTAAAAGAAAATAACAAGGTAACCTCTGACTGAAAAGTTTATGAAGACAACAAGCTGTGTAACAGAATGGAAAAATGGCATCACAGTAATGTAGAGAGGTAAAAAAAAATTCCACATAAATATAAAGGAAATATTCCAGCTGTCAGAAGAATTGGTAAGAGAACATTTCTTACTTTTCCATTTCTTGAGTTCATTTCCATAAGCATCATTTTATATGATCATTTGCACATAGCTATTGAGTCCTTGTGATCCTTTCATAAGAACACCCTTCTTTGTTCTACTGTGTGAACGTTTCCAGTCCTGTTTAATTAATCATGTCCAAGTGTAATTTTTGTCTTTTACTATCCATTGAGTTTCCTTGTAGATTTATAGGCACATTTTGTATTGTTTATGATTCTTTATTTTTCTTCTCTCTCTTTTTATTTCCCCCCTTTGTCACTATTTTTGATTTCTCTGCCTGGTATATAACTTTATCTGATTTGGGGAATGGAAGGAGAAAGCACAGAAAAGGTGAGACAAAGGATGAGCCAATTCAGCAGTGATACTCACCAGACACTATGTTGAAAATTAAATATACAATTTTAGTAGAGGAGGGGAAGAGGGCAGGGAGGAAGAAGTATACTTAGAAATGTATTCATTACCTGACTGTAACCCCTCTGTACATCACTTTTACAATGAAAAATAAGAACATTTCTCATGAGACACACAGTTGTTAAGGCCACTATGTGAAGGCCTTGCTTGTTTCAAAAAGAGAAAGAAGCCAGTGGACTGAGATATGTGTGAGGACACAAGTGGGCATGGTAATTTGGGAAATCAGGGGAAACAGTGCTTTTCATCTCAGCAGAACAATCTGGAGCATTAGAAGTTTGGAAGGATCTGTGGAAGTTAAAAGATTCCTGTTTGAGTATCTTTACAAGAACAACAACTAAGAAATCTGGAAAGTAGTTACTGTATAGCTTGGATTTTTCCATAGAACTCTGCGCTAGAAGAGACTCTAAGGTCTCAAACTGGGGTCTTTAATAAGGAAAGAAAGTATTACCAAGGTTGAAGAGATCATATGGTCTCAATCATATCATTTGAGGAAATTATATTCCCTCAATTTTGGAATTCTAAGCATTATTATTCAGAAGGCCTCTTCAATGGAATTGTATCCTTTTTAGAAGAACTGAGATGCTTTTTCTCTAAGTCCATGTGATAACACAAAGTGAAGTGGAATGTCTTCAAACCAGAAAGTGGACCTCGCCAGAAGATATCTGCTCGGCCCTTTATCTTGGATGCACCAGCTTCATAAATATGAAAGGGCTACATGTACTGTTTAAGTCACACATAACATGGCATTTCATTATTGCAGCCTAAACTAAGCTAGCCACATAAAGATATAGTAATGAAAGTAGAGAAAATGTTTAAATCAATAGAAAAATTATGTAGAATGAGACGAGCAAACAGCCTACGGAAAGTACCAGTTGTCCTGAAGGGAATGGGCTAAATGAAAAGAACCTATAAGAAATACTCAAAGGGGGCCGGGAGTTTGGCCTAGTGGTTAAAGTGCTTGCCTAGCATGCATGAAGACCCAGGTTCGATTCCTCGGTACCACATACATTGAAAAAAGTCGGAAGTGGTGCTGAGGCTCAAGTGGTAGAGCTCTAGCCTTGAGAAAGTCCAAGGACAGTGCTCAGGCCCTGAGCTCAAGCCCAGGACTGGCAAAAAAAAAAAAAAAGAAATACTCAAAGATGGCTGAGTGGACACTGTAGAATATCTACCAGGTTTGGTCATTTCTATTTATCTTCATGTCCCCAGTTTACTTATCTCTCTCTTCCCCTTAGTTCATTGCTGTTATAAGAAGCCTGGTCAGGCTCTGTACAGTCTTCTGATTTTACCTTACATTCTTCTCTCACAGGAAATATGACAAGTATTGTGTGATTGATTTCACCATTCCTTTACCACACCTTCATTTTTATTGAGTAATTTTATTACCTGACAGCATTTTTTTCTATTGTATTTCTTAGAAGCATGGGTGTATGGAATATTTCCATAGGCAACTTAAAAACAACTTTGTGGTCTAACATATTCAAAGCATTAGATGTCTCATATCTTATTCTGCCTGGGCTGCTATAACAAAAATACCATGGAAAAGCTCAAACAATGACATTTCTTTCTCATAGTTCCAGAGGCTGAGAAATCCCACAACACAATGTTACAGAAGCAGTCTCTTGCTATATTTCCTGTGCATTTCCATGATGGAATCAGGATCACAAGCTCTCTGGAGCTGAATACATATATATATATATATATATATATATATATATATATGGAAAGTAATGGCCCACCGGGATTAAAATGTCAACAAACAGACGAAGAAAACACAAATACTCTACTCATTGAGCTGGGCTACACAGTGTTGTCAAGATTTTGCATTTATAAAATGAAAATTAATATGAGAAAATACTGTCTTAGAACTATGATAACATTTACTTTCACCTTTTATTCTATTATTTTTTCCACGGAGGATTTGTGGCTTAATAATGGATTTTAGAAAAATTCAAAGCTATTGAGTTTTACTTTGCAACTATATCCCAGCTCCATTTTTCTAACCTAACTACTGAGTTATTAATATTTTTCTTAGAGCAAGCCTGTCCCAGAGTTGAAAGTCATCTCTGCTTTCATTTTTGTCTGCTGATGGCATTATCCTAGGACAGTCATTCTTGCTGCTACATGGGGACTGCAGCATAAGTCTCTGACTGAAGAAAGATTTAAAAATTAGTCAGATATGAAATCTTAAACAGGTCCATGAAGCTTATTTCATAAGGATGACGGAATGTAGCCTTGCCTGGCGTGCCTAATTTTAAAGCCTTACTTTAAAATTCTAATCATTTGATGGATGCCATTATTTTATTTTATAGTTTATTTTGACTATAAAACAAAAGCAAGGGGATGGGAGCGTGGCCTAGTGGTAGAGTGCTTGCTTAGCAGGCACGAAGACCTGGATTTGATTCCTTGGTACCACATACGCAGAAAAAGCTAGAAGTGATGCTGTGGCTCAAGTAGCAGAGCTCTAGCCTTGAGAAAGCCCAAGGACAATGCTCGACCCTGAGTCCAAGCCTCAGGACTGAGGAAAAAAAAGCAAAAGCATAAAAAAAACATAACAAACAAAAGGAAAGCCCATGAGAATGCTCTCTGCAAAAGCCAGAATGGACCTGTGGCTCTAGTAGTATAGTGCTAAACTTGAACACAAATAATCACACACACACACACACACACACACACACACACACACACACACACACACACGGAAGGGCTATTGCCTATACATTTGCATATTCTTTAGAAAAAAACAGAACGAAACAAAAAAATATAAGTCAGATGCCAGTGGCTCATTTACTCTATTCCTCGCTACTCAAGAGACCAAGATATGACAGTCATGGTTTGAAGTCAGTCTAGACTATAAAGTCCAGGAGACTCTTATCTCCAATTAATCAACAAAAATGCTGGAAGTAGCTCTGTACCTCAAGTATTAGAGAGCTAGCCTTGATCAAAAACAAAAAGAAAAGAAAATTCCCAAGGATAGCATTCAGGTCATGGCTTTAAGTCCCAGAACACACCCACACCCACACCCACACACACACACACCAGTAAAAATATCATAGTTCTTACATAGGAGATAAGGAGAGCAATGTCCCCACCCCTCTCTCTTGCTCATTCTCTATCTCTGTCTTTCTTCTTTGCAAACTTTCTCTGTTTTGCTGAGGACTTAGGATACATACTCAGTCTGTTTAAACGTTGTAAGGATATATTATTTCACACTACTGCTATTGCAGTGAAAACTCTGAGAACATTCTAATCTTGATTATATTTTATTTCTGGACACCTGCAAGACCCTACCACCCTCCACAGGAGGAACAGACTAAGATTACAGACCAGGAGATGTTGTTAATCACATGATGGGTTGAACTGTTTCCTCAGTTCCGTGATTCACAAACAGAATGATCTTATTCCTATTTCCTGTGCCTTAATTTTATCATGGCATTATAATTTATTTGGTATTTTGGTTAAATATTATTATAGGATGTGATTGAAAATACAATTTACTGCCACATAAAAATATTTTAGAAACACAGTGTCCGGAGTCAGACATACTTAAGTTCCTATCTGTGTACCAAAGTGATTTTAGAAAACACATAGGAGACTTCTGCTTCTTCAACTGTAAAATATAAGAATAGTATTTAACCCCCTACTATTGAGGATATCATAATCATAAAGCACTTTGCATAGTATGTTTAACATAGTACTCTGCTTAAACTCAATAGCCATCATTTTTTTGTTATGATTGCTAATCCCATGTTGAACAGGAAACATTGAAGTAAAAAAAAAAAAACAATCTGCATGCTAATCAGTAAAGCCAATCTGGAGTATGCAGTCAGAGCTCAATCTGGTCTAGAACAGCACTCGTGGAGTCAGTTTTCTAATCTTCAGCCACAATTCTTTGAAAGTGCATCTATGTGCAGAATCAAGCCGCTCATCAACTCTAAAGGCAGAGATTGTTTCCAAGGTGCTGGAGATGGGACCCAAATTTCCACATATGCTGAGCTCATTCTTTACTGCTGAGCTTTACCCTCATGATGTAAAACTGTGTTAAAGCTATAATATAACATGAAAAAAAAAAGAATCTTGTGCCTTCCCTCTAATTCAATTACCATCTATAAATTCATCTGCTTTCCTGAGCCTCTAAGGAGATTGGACCCAGGACCTTGTACAAGCTAGAGGAGTGTACTAAACCTTGAGCCACTTCCTCAGCTCTTGAATCTTTCAAAGTATTATAGGAAAACCATTTCTTGTAAGCAGTAAAGAGCTGGTAAGCAATACATACTATCATTTAAAAGTTAGATGAAGAAGTAATCAAGAGCCTGGAGAGCATGTTAATCATATATGTCATGTCAGGAAAGCATAGCAGTGATTTGGGTTATCAAAGATTATTTTCATTATGTTCAAAACATTGGTTACTCATCATTTCCTAATGTAAGTTTTGCATATTTTAAAATTCATGAAGAGGGCCTAAAATTCATAAAGAGGCTTAGATGATTTCATCATCTTCTATTAAAACTCTGTTTTCAATTTCTGTTTTAAGAAAGCTTTGATGATGATGATTTTTAGGGGGAAATATTTACACATCCAAAAGAACTGGACATGACTTTGAAAATATGATGGTTACAATATCAATGATCTGGGTTTATTTTTAATGAAAAAATCTCACAAACAACTTAAAATTTGCTATCATTTGCTACTATGACTCATACAAACAGAAAATAAGAAAGATAGAAGATTATAATCAAGACCTAGGTTATCAAACAAGGTGGTAATAGGTATTCATGCTACATGAACAAATGGTTTGGTAAGAATAATCTCTCTTCTTCCAATATTTACTTTTTCCTCTTTTGTCTTGGTCATGGGGCTCCAGCTCAGGATCTGGCACTCTCCCTGAACTCTTTTGCTCAAGGCTAGTGCTCTGCCACTTTGAGTGAGAGTTCCACTCCCAGGTTTTGAGTGGTTAATTGGAGAAGAGCCTCACAAGGACTTTTCTGCCCAAACTGGAGTTGAACCTCAACCTTCAGAACTCAGTCTCCGGAGCAGCATGAGTCACCTATGCCTGGCTTAATATTTACTTCCTAACCTGACAAAATACTAAGGGCTGATTTAAGTAAAGTAAATTTATTTTGAAACAGCCACATGCACATAGAAAAAACAGTTCTTATTGCATATTCTGAGAGAAACCTACACAATATTCCTAGCACATGTTTAGAGAAAATGACCAAAAAGTTGAAATAAATATATAATAGGTTGTGTAAGTCATAGAGCATGAAGCAAATGAAAACAAAAATGGCAGGCTCTAATATCAAATAACCTATTCATTTCCCAGAACAATTATTTAAATAATACATGGTTATATTCATTTTTATTATAAAGAAACAAGAAATTTGAAAATATTAAATAGCTGGACTAATAATTGCTTACTTACTGAGTCTTATTTTAGGCTCTTGGGTGATATTAGTGATGTAAAGAGACAAAAAAAAATCTGTCTTTGTTGGGCTTATACTTTTTCAAGAAAAGAATTGTAATAAACAAAATAAACACCTAGTATAATATATTAGAAGATAAGCACCATGAGATAGAAAAGGATAAGGAATCCATACATGGAGAAACTTGCCTTTTAAATAACATTCATTACCACTTGGTGAGAAAGTGACAGTCTAAACCAGAAAGAAAAGTCAAAGATATGAAAGAGTTAGGTATATGGCTGCCCAGGGGAGGAGGGAAGCATTTTAGGCCTTGGAAAAGCTAAAGCTAGTAACCCAAGGTAAGACCACACCAGAAGAGATAACAGCAGCTAAAGCAGAGTGAGCAAGGGAACTCGGGAGAAGTTAGAGCCTCTGCAGAGACCATTCAGTGAACTGGATTTACATCCTCATGGGGGATTCCCTGCTGGGTTGACGAGTGAAGAATGATGTGTTATGGCACATGGTATGCTATGGAGGCATTTTTTCTGGCTATTAGGTAAAGAAATCCCAGAGAAAGGAAGGACAGTAGAAAGAACAACTAGGATGCTATGAAATAATCTAACTTGGCTCAGTCCAGGTTATTGTTCTCCTTATCGCCTATGTAAAAGCAATGAGAAGTAGCTGGGTTTTGGATATAATTAGAAAGCAACAAATAGAGTTTCCTCACCTTTGGATTTAAGAGAGAGAGAACAAAAGAAATAGAGCAGACTCATACCTTTTGGCTTGAACAATGGAAAGAAGGCTGAATGTGGAACAAGTCCAGGCAGAATGATAGTTCAATGATGACCTTGACATATTCATTAAAATTCAATGTTGAGATGTAGAGGAAACATTTGGATATAAAGAAACTAGAGCCAGAACTCTAAAGCATTCTCTTCAGGAGTAATAAATTTAGGAATCATCAGCATGTGAGTAGATGAGTTCATTACTGAGATAAGGAATAGAGACAGAAAAATACGGAAAAGCAGGTCAACAGTGGACACACTTGGAGGAAAAGATTTGATTAGGCCATACTTTTAGAAGTAGCACTATTCCCATTATAACAAAAATATATGAATCTAGCACAGTATTTTCATAGCAGAGATGTTTGAACACATTAAAGACTGATTCACAGATCTGCAAGAGTGCTTTTGAATTCATCGACAATATGCCTTAGACTTGGGGGAAGACATGCCATAAATCCATCCAAACACTTGGACGTATTTTTTGTTCTTTGAATAACCTCATTCTCCACCATAATACATAAGTGGGTAGCAGAGTTACAAAGACAATACTAGCGAAAGTAAGAAGTCAATTACCAGGTAGACAGTTCTTCGTAACGTATCCATATAACATGTAAATAAAAAGTAAGTTCCTATCATTACAGGAGGTGAAAAAGCCTGCAATTTGAAACATGTATCCATTTCTTGATTACTTGAAAGAAAAGATGATCTGTTTCATGCAAACCCCTATCTTGTCCTACCTTGCGTGAGCAAAGCTTGCTTCTCTTCTCCCTGCCTCAATTTCCCATCTATAAAATGGGAAGGGTGACAAGCAAGATGTCACTAGGGCCAAAGGAGTCGTCCAACAAGAGCAAAAGGTGTTCGGAAGCAGCAGTTTATTACAAATGTGAATTATGTAAAGTGTGTTAAGAACATCATAAGCTTGGAGGCTATAGAAGTTTAGTCATTTGGGCCCGTTTAAGCCTGCTTGCAGAGGTGAGGCTTTTGGTCCCTGGAACCTCCACTCTGAGAATCAGATAACAGAACTACACGCAAAGGATGATATCATCAAAATCATGCCACCTCTTGTGGCTGAGGAAGGTCACTTGCTATCTGTCTGAGGTGCTGTGGAGGCTAAACGCGAACCCCTAAGCCATCCCAGCCCTGTACCCCAAGACTTTGTGTTCCCCAGAGCTGTTCTCTTTTGTACTCCCCCTCCTCGTGCTCCACCACAACTGGAGGAGTGGGGAGTGGGGGTTGGACAACTCTTCTTCTTTGCCCTCACACCTCCTCCACACGCGTGGAGGGACCATGCGATGACGTCCTTCCTGGCCGGGCCCAGACACCTTTTTCCCTGTCCCCGCCGCTGTCCCGCCCCGCGCGCGGCCCGCGGTCCCCGCAGCAGCCCGAGCCCCGCGCGCCACGGCGCACGCTCCGCACTCGGAGCAGGCGCGTCAGGCTCTCGGCGGGCGGGCGGGCGGGCTGCGGGGACCAAGCTGCCCCCGCGCTGCGCCCGCGACAACCGAGCGCCACGGCACCTCGGCCAGAGCCCAGGACGCGGTCGGGCCTGGCGTCCGGGGACGCAGAGCGGAGTGGGTCGGGGTAAGCGCGGGAAGCTGCGCTGGGAGGCCTGGGCTGGAGGAGGGAAGAACAGGCGAGAAGGCGGCGGGAATCTGGGGACAGCTGATGCTCCGCTGGCCCGGCGTTGCGGGCCGCGGGGGCACTGCGGCGGGGGGCCGGGGGGGGGGGGAAGACGGGCTGTCCAGCACCCGGGGAGGGAGCGGGGTGCGGGCGCTAAGCCGGGCCGCGCGTCACCGCTGCAGGAGGGCGTCCTGGGAGATGCTGGCTGGCCGGAAGGTGCCCAGGTCCCCCGCCCCAGGAGGGAGGGGTAGGGAGAAGGGGATCTCCGGGGTGGGTGTCACCCAGGGGTTGGGTGGTAGTGGGCAAGGCCCTGCTGCTTCTCTGGGTATGGGTTGTCACCAGTACCTGGTGCGGTGGTCCTGGGAATCAGGGAGAAGCCGGTGGCGCCAGGGGCTGGGGTGGAGGCCGGAGCAGCTAAGATTGCAAGTTGATGGGGGACAACTTTCCTGTGGGTCTCCAGGGCCCCCTGGGCTGTCTTCTGTAAGGATCTAGGGAGGTGCCTTCCTGGATTGCCTGGGAGAGGCACAAGATAAATGTAGGGGAAATAGCCTGGGAGAAGAGGACAGGAAATCATGACATTGGACATGCAGATTTGAGAGCTGGGGATTCAGAAGCATGAAGGATGCGACAACTCTTAATGCTGTGTTTAAGGCAGAAGGAAACAGTTTCAGCTTTGGAAATTAAGAACGCCGGGTTATTAGATGCTTCAAGACTAGGTGTTAATGTTTGTTTTTGATACATCAGACTCTGCCAAGAATGCAATTCAGTTTTGAACATATTATATATAATATATATATTAATCAATGTGTAGCTAAGAATATTATTTGGAAGATTGTGACCACACTTGGGGTTTGGTTTTCTGACATAGCACTTGGAATTTCTAGAGTAATCTATCTTTTTGATGATAAATGTTGGTATCACATGATTTGGAAAGACAGCAAGCTAACTTAAGGGATTATGTGTGCCTTTTGGGTAAAAAGTTGCCTCAGAATTTAATGTGTATAAATTAAAACACAGTAAGTTTAGAGTGTCAAGTTTCGATACTAAAATTTTATCTCTGTCAGCTAATACTAAGAATTAAATGCTTTTAGTGTTTTTGCATACATAAACATACATAGTTCAAAGAAGATATTTTGAAAGAAAAAACAAAAATTACTCCAACTGAGCTAGTCAGAGGCAACCACTCTAACATATGGTATCTGTCAAATGCAATATCTATTTATAATTTTATGTAACCTTAGAGTCAGAAATTTTATCCATTTACCCTCATTGAAGTCTTTTCTGTGTACTGTTATTTAAACTGACTTTTACAGTTATATTTACAAAGACTTCCCTACGTGGATAGTTTATATATATATTTATATTACATGTAAATATATAATGATGTGGAACCATGTGAAATTTTGATTTGTCCTATGGTTACTAAGGACAATTCTTCTTAAAATGACTCATACACTTGTCATTTGCTTGATACCTATAAACATTTTCATGTTCTCTCTTGCAGATTGATCTCCAATTTAACTTTTCAAGATGAAGTTTTTCTTGACAATCACCTTTTTTATTTTAATTTCCTTGTGGGTTGAAGAAGCCTATTCTAAAGAGAAGTCTTCAAAGAAAGGGAAAGGGAAAAAGAAGCAGTATCTATGTCCTTCGTATGTTATTCATGTCTTATATCCTTATAGAGAGAAATGTTAATGCATTTTTTATCAAAGCAAGATCGCTTATTAAAACACACATTCACAAAACTTCCATACAAAATTATACACTTTTTTATTCCATATGTAGAAAGAGACAGCTTGGAAAGAGGTTAAGAATGTGATAGTTATTTTCATGTGCTAAAGGTAGTGTCTTGTAAAGTTTTGTTCATGCTTTGGATTTATATACTTTTCTTCACAATTTATTAAAGCAGGAAGTAGTCACTTTGTTTTTTTGGGCTGAATATATAACTTTAATTGGCCATTGAGGATCCATATTTTCAGCAAATATCAGTTCAAAAAGCTGATTTAAAAGCAATCCAAAATGAATATGCATTTTAAAATGATCTAAACTATGATCTGAATGCTCATTTAGTTTATATTTTACATAATAGAAAAAATTATGTAAAAATCCTTTCAATATTTGTTGTAAAAGACTTATATTAGAAAATTAACATATTTCTCAAAAAGCCTGTGAGCAAATCTGAAGTAACTTGTAAACTCTAACCCCAGATATATTGCCTCCAAAAGATAAACTTTAGCATCTTGGACTATGATTTTTATAGGACAAGTTAATGTTACTGGATCATAATAGCAGACAATTTTCAATAGAATAGGCGAATAGTATATACATAAATAACCATGATAAAATATAATATGGTGGATGAACTATACAATATATAGAGAGATCTATAATAAAATTTTTCTGCTATGGGTTATTTTTAATGAAGAATTCTAAAATATCATATTGATTATTAACAACATTCTATTCCAGCGCCATCATCTCTTAATCTTACAAATGCCCTGTAAGAAACATAAAACTACTTTATGAAATTTATTTTATGAAACAAGGGTACTGGGATTGACATTTTGCAATTGATACTTGAATGGATATGAGAAACTGAGTCATGGAGACTAAACTCTAACATTAACTAAAGCACAGGCATATTCTGACTATGTCTCTCATAGTAGCACTTACTCAGCCAGATTATTGGATGCTTTACAAGATAGCCCTCAATTACACATGGCCACATGGCCAGTAGAGTTTCAACTGGGGCAGGCTCTGCAATAACCATCATCCATATTCACGTCAATACCCTACTTCCAATTTTTGTGGAATAAACAGTATATTTGCACTGGAGCGGACTAGACGTTCTTAGAATTTCTTCTTCAGGGGGAATAGAAAAAATTCCAGGTATTTTTTTTGAAAAATTCCAAGTTTTACATGTTGCCTATTTTAACCTTTCCTTTGGTAAGGATGAACACTGACATACTGTGGCATATGTCATGCATTCATTGTGGTTCTCTGTAGGGGTCCAACTGTTTTGGATTAGTCAGGTATCCCTATATGAGGAAACAGCAAGTGTTTGTTTTCTCCTCTTACCCAGGCCAAAGCCCCTACCAAAAGTCATAATACCACCTCCACTCATGGCTCCTGACTCTAGTCTTAGCCACTCAGGAGGCTGAGATCTGAGGAGAGCAATTTAAACCAGCCTGGGCTGGAAAGTCCATGATATTCTTATCTCCAAAAAAGCCATCAGGCTGTGTGGCTTAAGTGGTAGAAATTCATCCTTGAGTGAAAAGGCTTAAATACAGCTCCCAGGCCCTCCCTGAGTTCAAGCCTCAGTTCTGGCATGCACAAAAATGGTCTAATTCAACTGATATGAAGACCACAGCAACAAGTCCAATAACTACCTTGTGTCTTACATGAGCATTTTAGAAAATGTTTGATGGCTTTTTCATAGTTATGCTTTTAAGTTGCCTCAGTGTCTGTAGGTATTTAAGATAGAGCCAGAAGTGGTAGAGTGTTATCCTTGATCAACAGAATGTTAGGGACAACACCCAGGCCCTGAGAACTGGCAAACAGAAAAAAGATGGGGGAAGGGGAAGAACAAATCAAAAAGGAAGAAAAAGGGGCCTGGAGTTTGGTCTAGTGGTAGAGTGCTTGCCTAGCATGCTCAAAGACCCAGATTCGATTCCTCAGTACCATACATACAGAAAAAAAATAGCCAGAAGCGGTGCTGAGGCACAAGTGGTAGAGCTCTAGCCTTGAGAAAGCCCAAGGACAGTGCTCAGGCCCTGCGCTCAAGCCCAGAGATGGCACAAAAAGAAAAAGGAAGAAAAATCACTGATTTGTGAACTATAGAAGAAAGATTAGGTTCTCTTTATTTACCATGGTATCTATTATAGCAAATTTTAACACACACTCAGGTTAAGAATCTCAGGTATAATAATGGTCTGTGCAAGAATGTGCAAGTTACTTGTTATTTAGAAAATAATTTAATTGCTCACTTGGTGTACAGAAATTAGCTATTAAGCAGCTTGAATAAGGGGAGTAGTTGACATTACAAAATATAGAAGTTATATACAAATTATGATACTACATTATATTTGATGTAAACTTTTTTGAGTGTCATTGGAATATATATATATATAAATATATATATATATGTATGTAGTTGATGTGTTGCCAATAAGATAAAAATCTTCCTGTTTTATTGTTATTACAGTAGTTTTTCCCAAAGTTGATAAGTATCTGAAGGGTCTTGCTTTAAATTACAGAGAAATAAATTATTTTGCTCCTTAATATTATAGGCTATGATTTGGATATTGAACATTCTCCTGGCCTTTTTCTTTTTTAAAACCCATATTGTTTTGAAATACTAGGAAATTACAACATGATGCTTAGATTCCTTATTGTTTCATATGTAACTAAAGCAACCATGTGAATGTATGTTGAATTTGGCAATAACTTTAATATCGCAGTCTTAGTTCCAGCTTTCTGTTCTTCTGGAGTGATGTTATGCAGATTCATTTCTGTGAATGCCACCACTCACTGTTAACTTTCAAGTCTATGTCGAACTCAGACCTCTCTAGAAAGCACCACACCTTACATCCCACCTATCCCTTCATGATCTAGACTGGCTTCAAAATGATCCGGCTGAAATCAGACCTCCTTCCCACTATTTTCCAACTATTCCCCTTGGCCTTTCCCAGCAAAGCATACACCACCTTCTTTGCCATCCAAAACATATCCAGAGGATAGCACTAGACCTTCTCGTTCTACTTAACTTTCTCAATGTCACCAGTCATAAAACATACCAGTGCAAGATGTTTACCACCTCTGGATTCTGTGCTTCCTTTTTATTCTCATGTGGACATTGCTACTCATCTCTACCCTCCTGAGTGCATTCTGGTTTCGTTTTCCTACTTCTTGTCTTCCTCATGAAGTCATATTCCACACAAATACTATTTTCTAATGGTTAAGCCTGGTCAGATGATTTCAATATGGAGAACCCTTTAAGAGACCCCACATCTTTTTGTATAAGATTCCAATTTCTTGATGCTACACACTGTCCTTTAAAAATGTGTATTATCTGTTAATAGTACAAAGGACTTGCCATTCAACAAAACAGTTATGTACAGAGTTGGGCAATGTCATCCTCCCCATCCATCCCTCCTAACCAACCTTTTGCCTCACTTTTCTTAATTCTGTAGGATATGTGTTGAATATTGTTTTACATATCGTCTCTTGAACTAGTTCTTGACCTCACCAACAGTATTTTCTTCATCCTGGCTCCAGGCCCTACTCCATTGCATGAGTGAATCATGGCTCATCTATGCTTGAACGTTCTCATCTCTGAAAGGGTTCATTCCTTTACTTAAAATACCATTACTTTCTTTCTTCTTTTGTCAACCCCTGCTTCAGTGATTTGCCCAAAGCCATAGCTAGAACTACAGCTCTCATTCACTACTGTTTCCTCCGGGCCATGCTTTACCACTGTTATATCTGGAGACTCTTTTTTCTAGTTTTGGTGGTCAGAATTAGATAATCACCACAATCCTCGACTTGCCTTTCAGGTTCATAATATTTTATTGCACTCATCAGTTTTAATTGTATGTTTTCTTCTTAAATTGTAAATTCTCCGGGACTGTCTTATTTTGCTTAATGACCAGAGAACAAAAGAGTTGTATAACTCTCTGTCAGCTAAAAACCAATTTAAAGAGTAAATAAGAGTTTAAGCCTAAGTATCTTTGGCTACCTCTTATTGTATCATTAATACCTGGATTTTCATTAGTCATTTAAATATAATTCATATAATCCTGTGATTAATGCTTAGAAATATGGCCTCAGACCAAGAAAATCAGTGGATTACTTATTTTCTGTTGGAATTTTGGTCTTATCCCTTCCAGTATTTTATCAATAACTAAAAAAAAACATAAACAGGAAAGATTCATTCAAACTGAAATTACATGGTACTGAGACCTGTAGTAAATCATAATCTGAAGGAAAAAAGTGATGGGCCAGGTCTGACAGCAATGAGGAACCAATTACAGATTGCTTTAGAAACCACTAGTTTACTAGAGTTTGGGCAAAAACAAATTGGCAGGAATTATTTGGAAAAATATTCAATAATGTAATGATGACATAAATGTATATATATATGTATAGTGTTCAAAACAAAATTATTATTTTATTTCACTATTTTTATTCTTATGCATATAACTTTGATTCATAGAATTACAGAAGGCCCTAGTTAATATTTTCAGGAGAGAGGAATAATAGCAAAAGCAATTAAATCATGTCATAATAGGTAGAGCTGAAGGAGTTCAGATAATTAAAGTTGTTTTCAAATGTTTAAAAGAACTCTGCTATACATAAGAAAGTAGATATTGTCTTGGCAACAACAGCTTTCACTAAGACTAATGAGAAGAAGCTGTGGGGAGTGATATGTTTGGCTCCAAATTGAGAAGAATTTTCTAACAGAGTTTTGCGGAGATATAATTGTCTGGAGAGGTATGTGGGAAGATTCTGTTTGTGAAGGCATTCAGACATATGAGATAATTACTTGGTGGGCATATTTCCAAGAAAGTTTGAACATTAGTTAGGTGGTTAGAGCCAGTGTTGATATGTAAGGTTATTTAAAGTTGTGAGATATTTTATGATTCTGTGATTCAAACATAGTGAATTTGATTATAGCCTGCAATTAACTAATAGCAAAATGACATGGAGAAAATCATCTTGGCTCCAATTTATCTTGATACATTTATTTAACTAGATCTGCTCTGCCTTTATATTTGATACATTGACTTGGAAAGCTCTAGATTTTAAAGTAAATATGGATTACTTACTCACTACTTACTCACTCACTACTAATAAGGGGTTAAGAACCTTGAATGGTAGAACTGCTCTTTGAAATTTCATGGATAATCACATTCTTAAAATGATCACTTTCAAATACACACACACACACACAGACATACAGACACACACACAGAGAGAGAGAGAGAGAGAGAGAGAGAGAGAGAGAGAGAGAGAGAGAGAGAGAGAGACAGACAGACAGACAGACAGACAGACAAACAGACACAAAGAGAGAACACTTCCTCTTTTCTGACCAAAGTCCATTGGAAAACGAATACTGAGCTGCTGTTATGCCACCAAAAAAATGATTGCAGAATAATAAATAGAAATGATCTATGTCTACATCAGTTTGGGAGAAGGCATAGCAATGTAGACTTGTGTTTATTGTCTGCATTATACTGCAACTTAGAACAAACAAAATATTTGATTAAATAACAGTAATAAAAACAAGAAAATTATTCCTACAACAATATTAAACAACAAAAAAGAACATTGCTTGTTATTTCACTCATAGCAGATGAAGCCCTTTTCAGGTCTGCACTTGGCTAGACTATGTGATGTCTGGGAACACACAGACAACTATGCCTTTCCTGAGCTTCAGACGCTCCTCTTGTTGACGACTACCTGAATTTCAGATGCTTGCAAACTAAAGGTAAATGCATCTGTTTGCCAGTTGCATTTGAATTGTCTTCCTTTCTTTCAGTTTTGGAGCATACTCAGTCTTAGATCTGAGAAGTTTAATAATTCCTTCCATAGAAAGGCTACTGTTACTTATGTTAGGCTTGTGGCCCTGTGGTCACATTAAATTAACTTTGCTCCAAACTATTTACACTCTAGCTTTAATGACCAAAAATTACTTAATGTTTATTCTAGTTCTGTATGCATATTAGGAAAGATGTTATTTCTACTTATTTGTTTATAAGCCAAAAATAATGTATGTGTGAATGTAATATTTTTTTGCATTTAAAAAATTGTTGGGATGATGTATAGAGGACTTACAGTTACATTGATCAGGTAGTGGGTACATTACTTCTTGAACACTGATACCCCTTCCCATGCTTTTCTCCCTCATACCACATACCCTCCCAATGTAATCTGTTTTGTATCCATTTCAAGAAAGTTTTTTGTTTCCTCATATATACCCCCGTAATACTAGCCTGTGTATCCAGCAGTTCAGTATGTGGTAAGAAGGGTTAGACCACTGGGAAACATCACAGTCATTATGTATTGCTAAAGCATTATAGTGGTCATTTTTTTGTGTTGTGATTCTACTATATAATATTAACTTACAGACTAGATTGATTAGATAGTTTAGTTCCGGTTTCTTGCTTCCTTGTGGAAAGTGTCTAGACAAAACAAACTGGCCAAGGGAAGAAAGGCTGATGGAAAGAGATTTGGGCAAATTATAAAATGGATACAGTTGAAAATTGCCTGTAATGTGATTGCTTTATATCTAGGTCAAAACATTTTTAAGAATGGTCAGTTATGTCTCTTTTTACTATGTATTGTTCAATTCCATGTAAGTGGTGTGTTATTACTGTGTGGTTTCTTGAATTTAATAGTTTTCCCTTTCCAAATAATTCTCAAATTTTTTAAATTGGCATCCTCATTATTACAGTTATTGAGGCATGAACTTGCCTTTCTTACTCTTGAAATGTTCTCCAATATCACTGTTTTCAAGTTTTTCTTGAGTGCATTCATTGTCCCTAATCATCCTTTCAAACATAGCAATTACAAAGTTCTCCTATTGGTTCCAGTCATTTACCCCATACTTTTCTGGTCATTATAATCTACTTGGATATGCTGTATTCATTTGCTTCTTCTTCTTTAAGCCACATACTTTATAGTTCATAGTAACTCTCAAGTTGATTTCCATGGATCTAATTTATTTTCATTTCGTTTGAATCTAGTCCTGTAGAAAGAATAATCTAGCTGGCGCCGTGGCTCACGCTGGTAAATCTAGCAACTCAGGAGTCTGAGATCTGAGGATAAAAATTCAAAGCTTGCCCAGGAACAAGAGGACCTGAGATTCTTATCTCCAATTAACCTCTAAAAAACAGGAAGTGGGGCTTGGCTCCCAGGAAGGGTGGTAGCCTTGAACTGAAGAGCTCAGGGACAGTGCCTAGGCCAAGTTCAAACCCCATGACCCACCAAAAAATAAATAAATAAATAATAAAAGAATATCTTCCCCTATTTCTATTTACTTATGCATGATATGACAACTTCATTGGTCTGTCCAAATTCTGTAAGATTTTTAGGGCTTATCTTAAATATTATCTTCTCTTAATTAATTTTAAGTTTTAATTGGGAGTTAGAGTAATTTGCATAGCCTTAGAGTAATTTGCATAGCCTGCTGTTGAAGTTAATCCTTTGATGTCTTGGACATGGAAAAAGATATTATATTTAGAATTTTTTAAAAAGTTTGGTGTTATTGTGAATATTTTACTTAAAGCATTCTGTTAAATTCTCACTGCTGTATTTTACAATAGTTTGAATTACATGAAAGTTTTTCAAAGAGCCCTGATTGCCTTTTGCGTGTATCACAAGTCACTGAATTGATTGTAACTACCAGTTGTTTTCTTTGAAGAACAGAAGACTAATCAGCTATTTAAGGTGTTATTGCATATGGTAAAGAAGACAGACTTTTTTTTTAGAGCATTCTAACTTTTTTGTTGGTGTTATTAAGTAATTGTACAAAGTGGTTCCAAGTCTCTAAGTCAGGTTATGAGTAAAATATTTCTTGATCAGAGTCATCCCCCATTGTGTGCCATTTTCCCCCTCCCATGCCTACCAACAAGTGACATAGTTTTTGTTGTTGTTTTACATATTATTGAATACAATGATTCCATCCAGGAGACACACTATTTTTTGCCTTCCTAAATTATAGAATTAATACCGAAGAGATTAAAAGACAGGAGTTCAAATTAATGCATAGTATACCGTTGTCCAAATAAAATAATTGATTATTTTTGAAGGTTTTTTTTGTCACCAGTTATTGAACAAGTATAGTGACACAACCCAAACTAAGTATGATTTGGGAAATTAAGTATTATTAAATTTCTTTTCTAGAATCTATGATTAAAGTGAATGTTGAAGTCTTTCATATTCTAGATTCTCTATTGTTCCTTCTTTATACTCTGCAACTTGATCAGATTTCATTCTTTTTTATTATTACCTTTAAATAGTTGTAGAAAGGAGTTTCACTCAACAAAGAATTTTGTGAATACAATGAGTCTTTGTCACTATTACCATTCTGAGCATTCTTATGGCCTCCCCCCAAACCCATCTTCCTTCACTTTTCTTGATTATGGAGGATATGCATTGTTTTTTTTTTAATGGCATTTTCTACCTTTTTTTCTCTTGATTCTTCTATCCCAGTTCCCTTGACCCTACCTTATCGTGTTGGAACCTGTAGATTTATGGTTGATTAATTCAGATATTTGATTGTCACAATTTTTTGTTAACTAATTTGACCCAGTCAATCTTGTAAAAGAGTATAGAAAATCCTATTTCTTTTTTTTTTTTGGCCAGTCTTGGGCATTGAACTCAGGGCCTGGGCACTGATCTTGGGCATTCTCAAGGCTAGAGCTCTACCCCTTGAGCAACAGCACCATTTCTGGCTTTTTCCCCCTATGTATGTGGTACTGAGGAATCGAAACAAGGTCTTTGTGCATGCTAGGCAAGCAGTCTACCACTAGGCCAAACTCCTGGCCCAGAAAATTCTATTTCTTAACCAAGTAATTTATGAAGAGGTCCAGTTTTATAATTCACTTACTATCAAATTACAGTGATTTAAAAGTGTTACAATCAATGTAGAAGTTGAATTGTCTACAGCTTCAGCCTGTTCTGTTTTCACATATTAAGGGATTTGACTTAGAAAGATCCATCTTCGTTTACTTTTGGGGGGGAGATAACTAACTTATGCAAAATGGGAAAGAATAGAGCATATTTATGAAATTCTCCTTCATTCTCATGGTGTTGCTCCCTGAAGGAGTCATAGCATTCATTTACTGTAGGATTCATTCACATGGGACTCATTCACTGTAAACAGCTGAGAACTCTTCAAAAATGACCTCCCTTACCATAGTTATTTCAGGGAAATTTATACTCAGAACTCATCAGGCAAATTATTCAAATTTATGTACATACTAATAGCTCTTCTGAGAAGTGATGTAAATATGAAATAATAATTCTAAAGCTCTGATTGGAATAACAGTGGAACACTTACAAAATTGCTATTAAAATATGTTGGAAGACTTGAAACATCTGACCTTTATTAGTCCTCATGTAAGGAAACAATAGTAGGAATGTATGAGTGTTCAAAGAGACTTAAGGTTCCAGAGAATGATTCTTGAGAATGACAGAACAGGAAATGCTGACCTGTGAGGGGAGGGATGTGTGGAAGTCTGTGTTTTAGTGTTTAACTTTTAGGGTACCACTGATACGGCTGACAAGGCGATTGGAATATATTACTGCAACCCTCTCTGAGATAATCTTTAATTTCTCTTCCTACTTGCCTGATTTAATTCTACATATGTAAATATTTTCAGCTACTAAGACTATTTATTTATCTTGGGTTTGAATTTGGCTTTAGTGAGGACTTCCTTGTCCCTTAGCAGCTCTGTTTCCCTTTTTCTATGCCATCCCCACCCTTTTCCTACTATTTCAGTCTATACATAACATTCTTCTACTTAAAAAAAAAAAGAATGGAGATTACTAGGCAAAAACTCAATGTCTCTGTGTTTAACCTTTCCTACCCATTGCATCCTTCCTCTGTTCCTGTCCTAGAAATAAAGGACAGACCTTCCCTGGAAAGTGTGGTTCTCATCTCCTGCAGTCTCTCTGGAGCTCTTGCTTTCCTCACCTGACCTCTCCCATAGTTAATTTTTGTCTCTTCTCTGTTTTAGTTCTTTTTTTCCGTAAAGGCTTGTTAACATTCTGGATAGATTTTGCCTGTATCAATCTGTCTGTCTGTCTGTCTGTCTGCCTGCCTGTCTGTCTGACTTACTTACTTATCTTCTGTCTTCTATCTATAACTTGTAGTTCATTATCTTTGTTTTTTTCCCCTATGTTGCTGTAATTCTTGAATTAAAATGGCTACATTCTTGAGCTTTACTTCACTAAATACATTTCACTGTTCTACTTTTTGATAAAGATTTTTATTCCTTTTAAATAAATCTCCAGACCTTATCCTAAATCTTCATTATAACCTGGTAAGGGCTACTCACCGTCTTCTACAGCCTGAGACAGGGCCTCATGCATGAGCCCCCCCACTCCCACCCTGCCCCTTTGCTTCCTTTACGCTGCTCATCCTGAGTCTTCTGTCCAAGTGACTGTAACTAATTAGCCTACCTCACTGCATATATCTTCTATTTTGATTCTGCTCTGAAATATTAAGCTTTGTGGAGAGGATACTTTGGTTCTTTCAGATTTTTCCCTCTACTGATTTCCATTCATCTTTAGCTGTAGCTATACCTACTTTTGTGGTTTCTAAGCAATTATTTTCAATTCCGTATTGGATTTTAAAATTAGTGATGTTGGTGTCCAGGTATAGCTGAATAGTAAAGGATGTGTCTTTCCTGGTGCCTTCAGTTCCAACTCAAATACTGCAAGAAACAACGTAGTGCACATTAAATATTAATACAAATAATAACTTATTTTTAATGAAATGAGCTATATTTTCAAAAAGTCAAGTAGGTGAATTAGCGGGCATTATTTCACATTGTTATTGTTCAGTTTAATGGATGGTTTCGTGAGAGATAATGAAATTCTCCTATCTGCTTCTGTATTATGCTCATTATGATATTATCTCTGGCTGAATTATGTGAAGGAAATATGGCCTCATAAAGACATATGACTGGAAAAGGGGAGAGTGCTTCAATAGTCTTTTCATAGTTGTGAATGTTCTCTAATGTTGTGCCAAAAGTTAACGAGTGATAGTTTCTTAAAAGATAGTTTCATCATGAACTCTGAAAGCACATCAGTGAACATTGTGTTCTCTGTCATTAAAATTCACTGCTCTGTCTTAGACACTGAATGGACTCTTGTTCAAAAGAGATTTTATAACATCATATATGAGGCATTTAGAAAATATTGGTTTGCTCATTTTTGCAAATCTTCCAAATGTTGACATTTTTCATTATATAACATCAAAAAATCAGCTCCATTTGATCTGACTTCTTATCTCATTGGAGAGGGTAAACGTTGAGAAGTTCATGATGGCTAATATTTTCTCTATGATTCTGATGTTTGAAAGGTCACAGGTTTTTCATTGGAAACAAATACTCAAGTCATTTTTCTTCAAGTTAGGAGACTTTCATTTTGGCAAAAACAACTTTTCCCAAACACTCACATCTGAATGAGCAAAGTTTTTTTTTTTTTTTTTTTTTCCCTCTGAGGTCTCCCACAAAAGGAATCAGGTGCAGCTAATAAGTTAAGTCATCTCTCAGATTTTTTTTTTCCTTCTGAAGCTGTTATCAAAGTTGAGAGTATAGCTGAAGTGCTGTGTGGGTAACGTGGCTTGTCATACAGCAGGCTGAAAAAGATGTTGATTTAAGTAAATGAAGGAGCTGAGAGCTCCACAAAGGAAAATCCCAAGTTTGAGCATTGATCATTTCATAGTTTGGGGGTCTTGAAAAAGTAGTCACTTTATTTCTCCAGATTTTCTTATCTATAAAGTTTAAATAATCAGTTTCATGAGCTTCTTTACTGGTAGAATTTCTAATTATAAGAGATAGTATTTTCTAACCTGTAAAAGTTCCACCAACTGAATGAGCTGTGTTTGTAACATCAGAACTTCTTTTGAAAGAGTTTAAAGTAATTTTGCATTTGAAACCCATTCCTGGTGCTGCACTTCTATTATGTAAGCACATTTTTAAAGATACAGTATCAGGAGAGAAACCCTTCACCTTATTACTTGGACATTTGTTGCAAGCCTTTTATGTGAGAGTTCCCATCCAGGGAACACCCACTGAACTTTCAGGATGAGTCTATAAAGCAGACAATTTCCCAATAGCCTTCACGTGAGAATGACTTAGGTTGCACAAAAGGCCTCTGCAGTTTTCTTAAGATTACCATGTCAGGTCAGGAATAGATTGGTGTTTAAGGCTAACTCTTTGGTGATATTGTCTACATCAGAGTCCATCCTGTTTATCTGGAAAATTAGAAATTGTGAGAAGTAAGATTTACCTTTCTTAAAGCTCTCTCCAACTTGTTGGAAATCTGAAAGTTAAATGTAGATCGGCTTCTCAGCTGAAGTTTTTACTACAGAAGTGGAGATTGAACTCAAGCTATTGAGCTTGATCTTGTGCCACAGCCCAGTTCTTTTTGCTTTACATTTGTTTGTCATATAGAATATTTTTCTAATATCGACCAGCTTACTTCAGGGTATAATCCTCCTATATCTGCCTCCTGACTAGCTGGGATTACAAACATCCACTACCTGGCTTCAACAATGTTACTGCCACTACTTTTATGCTTGTTGGAATTACCTTTACTCATGGGAATACACTTTTCACTTTTATTGTTATGTAACCTTAATTTGTTTTTTTAATCACTTTCAGGGAATGTGTTATGTTTACTTACAGTCTTTTAGTGAAATTTAGTTTTGTCAAGTTATTTATTCATTTACTTACTTATTTTTGTCAGTCGTTGAGCTTGAACTCTGGGCCTGGCAATGTCCATGAGCTCTTCAGCTCAAGGCTATTGCCCTATCCCTGGAACTACAGTGCCAGAATGCTGCAGTCTTATAGCATAGTCTTAGCTAGCATGGTCTTGTAAGCTGTTTCTTCACAGATATATGTTCCCCACATAGCAACCAGTCATTAGTTTGATTAGTGCTGCTCACCTTAGATGGTAGCCAGCAATGGCAGTTTCATCTGCAAGAATTCATTCTGAGCTGGTGCTGTGGGGAATGGAAAGACTATTCCCTGTGCATACTGTGTGCACATATATAATGAGGAAGTAAAGTATAACATGTCTTCAACTAAGGGTAGGTTGGAAATGAGAAGAATCCAGGAATTTGATTTGGGATATGTTGAGTTGGAAGTATTGCTTAGCTGTACTTGAGGAAATGTCAACAGGCATTGACCAGAAATTTTGAGAAATAGTCTGGGTATCAGGTGTTGGCATAAAGATTCTGTAAATTGTGCAATTGTATGACATCATACAGAAAACAGCTAGGTGTGATGGTAGCTATCTGTAATCCAAGCTGCTTGGGATCAGAAACAGGAAGTTCATGAATTAAAGGTCACCCTAGGAAGATTCAAACTTAATAACAAAGATAAAAGGGCTATTTAAGTGATAAGGTTCTTTTTTATTGTAATATATAGAGGGGTTACAGGTACATTCACCAGATAGTAGGTGCATTGTTCTCACACATTGATACCCTTTTAAGTGATAGAGCTCCTAATTAGATGCTTTGAGTCCAGTTCCCCATTACTGCAAAAGCAAGGAGGGAGGGAGGGAGGAAGGGAAGGAAAGAAGAAAGGAAGGGAGGAAGGAAGGAAGAAAGGAAGGAAGAAAGGAAGGAAGGAAGGAAGGAAGGAAGGAAGGAAGGAAGGAAAGAAGGAAGGACAGAAGAAAGGGAGAGAGGGAGGGACGGAGGGAGGGAGAATGGGAGCAAAGAAGAAAGGGAGGAAAGATGAGAGGGGCTTAATTAGAAAAATTAAGGTATGTGAGAAATGATTGTAAATGAAATTGAAAGAAAGACAGGAAAATGAAGAGAAGAAGCTGGTAAAATAAGATCAGAACTAATTGTGAGTTCTTTACTTGGAACTCAAAGTTGACTTTAAAAAAAAAGAAAAAAAACCTTTCAAGCTTTAAGATACCCGAGGAGCAAGACTATCAAGAACTCTTATTGAGAGGGAGGAACTATTGACCTTGATAAGATGAGATTTTCTACACAGTAATTACAAAGCTTTAATAGTTTGAATTCAAGAGATATTTTGAAGAAGAGATCTAGCAGTGCAGGTGTTAAGGTCTTTAAGAAAATTTGTTGTAAGATAATATACTAGCTGTAGTTGGAGGGACTGTAGAATCAAGAAATGGATTTAAACAGCTAGAAGATAATTAAACATACTTATAACATGATAAGAGAAAGAGAAAATTTATTATATTGAAGAAAATTGCTGGAATGATTCTATAATCTTAGATGAGTAGAAAATGTGACCTTGAGTAGCATTTTTGTCCCATTTGCCCGTTAATCTACTAAGTTCACAAAGAAAGATAAAGGAAATCTAACCATTTTTCCTTCTTAAAAGCCTTTTTAAGTTGAGAAACATAATTAAGCATTCCTAATAATGGGCTTATATGATATCACATCTACACCTTTTAACATCACATTTAAATAAGGTGCAGATTCAAAGCAGAACACCTTAGTTGGATAGCTGTTATAGTCTAGATCTACTGATAGACATCAGGACTCACCTTTATTCCATTTAAGTCCTAGTCATAAAAGCATACAGGACAGATAAATCCCATGAAATTTTAGTTGTACTGACCCCTCTTGCCACGTGCTATCTAATTGATTGTGGTTAGTAATTCTTCACTGGTTCAAGAAATTAGTGTATAGAGCTTCGTGGTGTTTTCTTTCGTCTCTCTTCTTTGTCAAAATACTTATTAGGAATGTGTGAAATTTTCAGAAATATTAACATTAATAAAATTAATCATCTGAAGATACCCTGCAGAAACTGGCAAGAGTGAGGAAAGGGGTGATGATGTCTTTTTACCTGAATTGTGTAACTGTAACCCCTCTATACACCATCTTTATAATAACAATACAAATTTTAAATTCCTTACAGTGGCACATGTGTTTGATAGGCAACAGCAGGAAGAGAAACAGTTCCTAGGTCCAAGACCAGTGTCTCATGCTATAAGTCTATTTACTCAGGCATCTGAGATATGAGGATCATAGATCAAAGTCAGCCTGGGTATGAGATTCTTATCTCCAGTTAGCCACTACAAAACCAGATGGAGTTGGGGCTCAAGTAATAGAAGGCTAGCCTTTTAATGGATAGCACCCAGACCTTGAGTTCAAGCCCCACAATCAACACACACAAACACACACACACACACACACACACGCACGCACGCACGCACACAATTTCCCTAGGCTATGCAATAAGACACAAGGCCCTCAAGAATTTTTTGAAAAGGCTTTCTTTTGGATAGCGGATAGAATACTATAATAATCATGAAGGGAAAGTAATAGAATTTCTAAAATATAAATTACTATATTTTACATGCTACTCTAAACTCTTCATCTTTTAATACAAATATTAATTTTATACATGTATATACATATAATATATAAGATGTAAATGCATATGTGGTGGTATGTGATTAATGTTTTTAAGTGTTAACACAGAGTGACAGTTAACATTTCCATTTCCTAAAACAGCTTTACAATTTCTTTGGAGGTACTGGGAAGTCCTTGGTAGGCAGGCACTCAGCCATTTGCACCACTATGCCAGTTCTTTTTACATTGATCATTTATGAACTATATAGTCTCCCTATATGCACCGCCCAGACTAGACTGTGCTCCTCCTATCTAGGCTTCCTTGTATCACTGGGATGACAGGTATTTGCCTGAATGCATAGCTATTGTTTGAGAAGGGATCTTCTGAATTTGCTTTGTTTATACTGATCTTAATAGAACCACTATCCCCTTATCTCCACCGTCTAAGTAGCTAGGATCTAGGATGACAGGCTTGAGCCATCATGCCTGGACTTTTACAGTATATCATTAACCGAGAGTTATTGCACATATTAATGAAACACAATGTAATACTTTGCTACTGGTCCAGTTATTTATAAAATACATATCATCTAGTTATCTATAAAATATATCATAGATGAGTAATAAGAGTACAGACTCTTATTAGACGGCAAAACACTAAGCAAATTGCTAATGCAAAGTTCCTGTGCATTTAAGAACCTGTTGTCTAATCTCCTTCTCTCTCTCCACCACCACCTTCCCCATACTTCACAGCCTTTAAGAACAATTATACCTTCCAAAGGCACTTTTCTAAGATATTCAGCTATGAGAGAGAACATGGGAATTTGTCTGTGTGCATATGACTTATTTTGTCTAACATGTTGTTTTCCAATGATATTTTTGATGCTGTATTAATCATTTATACCTGAATAGTATTTCTTTTTTTAAATAATTTTTGTCAAGCTTGAACTCAGGGCCCTGGTGCTGTCCCTGGGCTATTTCATTCAAGGATAGTGGTCTATCACTTTCAACCATAGCACTATTATGATTTTCTGGTGATTATTTGGAGTTAAGAGTCTCAACAGATTTTCCTGCATGGGCTGGCTTCAAATCTCAATCCTCAGATCCTCCTGAGTAGCTAGGATTACAGGCATGAGCTACCAGCACCCGTCTCTGAACAGTATTTTGTTATGTATTATTCTGCCTGTTCTTTGTCTACTGTTGTATCTCTAAGTTTACTCCCCTATCTTAGCTGTTGTGAGTTAGTTTTGACATAGAGAGGTTTTTTGTTGTTGTTGTATTGTTTTGTTTTGTAGTTCCCTGGAGAAATGACCCATTTGTAATTGAGCCAGTGGTTGGGATGCAAAAACAAGCTTGAATTTGTAAACAGTTTATTAAAATTGAAATCAACTATGTTTATAGATTTTAAATATTTGTTTACATAAGCTTAACATTATTATTTTAAAAGTAATTCCTTGGTATATTTGGAAAAATAAGTCTTGGATGTATTTGAAAGCCTTTTGTCCTTATATCATGTTATATCCAATCCAAAATATAGGAATGGTTGTTGGTTGATTTATATTAAGGAACATGAAATTAATTGCTGTGGTTTGGTGACTGAATGTGATTCCCAGGAATGGGGTACTGGAAATGTAGTCCTACATGGAAAGCTTGAAGAGCTGTTTCCTCTTTGGAGGATTTGTGTCTTGGAGAAGCCATGCTTAGAAGGGAGGATGCTGCTAGGATTATGGGGTAAGTTCTTGTGAAGGGAAGTTATGGTAAAATAAGATGACTCTTTGTGATTGGCTCCTTTTGTATGTGGCCAGTTTCCTTTCTATTTCTCTGTTAGATTTTAATGTAGCCAGGTAGGTCCTGTTAGGAAATAGATACCATGCTTTTGGCCCTCAAAACCTATGATGTTAAGTACTATATTTTAAAAAATATATTACTTTTAAGTAGCTATAGAAAGGAGTTGCCATTGAACATTTTGTGAACATAGTGACCTTTTTCAATATTCTCACACATATCTCTCACCCCTTCTCTCACTCTTCTCAGTTTTGTAGCATGTGCATTAAATTGACTTCATTCTCCTCTGTTTTTCTCTTTATTCATCTACCCTTTTCCCTTTGACCCCACCCCATTATGCCTTGCAAAGGAATTACATTGTTTGTGCCTTCCCCCAAATCTACAATATTTTATTTATTTTATTGAGTTTATATTTGTTTTGTTGAGTTTAAATCCTAATATCACCAAAAATAAAAGAAATACTAAATATTTACCGTGATTTAGGTGTGGATTGTGTGAGCGAGGAGGAAATGAGGAAAATCAAATAAATATGGGCACAGACTTTTAGAACACAACTGAGGAACATTGACTACTAGGGACTGAGAGGGTGATGGGCCCCAATGCCAGACTGTGGGGCTTTCCCTGCAGAATACCAGGGGCTAACATGGAGAAATCTGATAATCTTTTCCTAAACTTTGAAATCCAAAGTTCTCAAGAAGAGGTGTTGAAATACTCTTAAGACAGTGATGAAGATGACAAGGCAGGGATTAGAGTAAAACCCAGCAATACCCAACCCCTCTATAGCCTGATTGTCTCAGGGCAGGTATCTGGCAGCAGTGCCTACTGTGAGAGTAGAAGTTTCTTTTATTAAAATCACTTTTTATTATGAATAAATAGTTATGAAATGAGTTCCAATGCAATATATCAATTTATATGTCCCATGCATCTCCATCAATGTCATTCTTCCTGTTACACCCTCCTACTTACATACCATCCACCCCAACCTCATCAAATGCCTCAGATTTCTTTACTGTATTTCCTGTATGCATTTGAGTTATACAGCTGTACTTTCCCACCCTTTCTCTGTCTGTTCATCTTTCTTCCTTTCCTTTGACCTTAACCCCTCAGACAAGACAAGCTTCAGCTTTGTGGTATTAATTAATTTTGTGAAATTGTCCGCTCATTCATTCAAAGAGGCTATATCATGATCAAAGGCAATCTTATTCAGGATCAAACAGATTATTGATAGAGTGGCAATTTTGAGTGGAACTGAAAGTGTCAGGAGGAACATTTATTTCCCAAAGTGACTCATGAATTTTGATGGAGATGTCAGCCCGGTAGACTGGGGCAGCTGGCTCACAGACCAGGTTCCCTTGGCACAGAGGACTAGAATTTATAGTAGAGTCCTGTGGATTCATACTGTTCAATCAAAAGTGACATCAGTTGCAAAGCCATAAATTGGAAGGGACAAAAAGGAGTGTTTGATCACTTTCCATACTGGTAGGGTTCACCTCATCTCTCTGAGTGGCACAGTATTTGTTGCTTCTTTATCTAATGTATTTGTTCCTTTTGGTTGTACTGGAGTGTTGAGCTTAGGAACTTTGTGCTTGGTACAGGATTACCTCACCACTTGATCTTATCTCCTGCCCCTTGGTGGGTGAGTTTTCAACTCTATATTCTTGCCAGCCTAGACCTGATCTTGATCTGTGCTGCCTTCTCTCAGCTGCGATGACAGGCCCATGCCACAGTGTCCAGCCATTGGATGACATGGACTCTTCTGAACATTTTTACAGGATTATAGGCATGACCCAGCATGCCTAACTTTTGATGAGTTCTTCCTTAAGATTCACATCATTTTTCAGACACCAGTACCTGTGTGTAGAACAATGAAAATAGTCATTTGACAGGCAACTTTCTTTTCTTTGTACACATACTTTCCATAGAAGAAGTTCCATGAAGAGAAGCTGCAAAGAGTCTTACAGGCAGAAGAGCAAGCGTGGGTGGGAAGTTTGGCCCTTTCTCTGCTTCCTTCCCAGTGCTGAGGGGAACAAAAGCTCCTTCAGTCAAAGGCTCTGCAGTATTTGTTGAATGGGTTCACTGGAAGGGTTAGGAAGTTTAAATTATTCATTTCTGTTCTCAATTCCTGTCCTGGCTCATTCTGCTCTGGCTTACTCTGCTTAATTGCTTTGTTAAGTTTTAGGTTTTAGGTCCTGATGAGGCCACCACTCCCTTCTTAAACATATTTCCCGTAATTTCTAGAGAAAAGTTGAATCAGAGTATGAATTTAGAAATGCATTATTTGAATTTGTATTATTTATTGATATAAAAAATTAGGATAGCATGTGTATTTGTATAACCAAACCAGATATTGGTAACTTGCAATGAGTTGAGATTTAATTTATTTTTGTTTTCTATGTTCATTTTATATTTTTGTTTTTGAGCACTTGTCTTACTTTGTAAACAAAAACAATCTTTTCTTTTCCTTCGTGTGACATTAATTATATACAAATATGAGATGGGACTCCAGGCTCTTTATTTGCACTATTTAATTTAGTTCTGGAAACAGGCATCTGTAAGGTCATTTTCTGGGGTTATTATTCCTGGTCACAGAGGAGCATACTGATACATGATGAAGCATCTAAAGCCTCATTACTAGTCCAATGGTGGGCCAGTATTCAAATTCAGCCACTGTCTCCAGAATGGACATGCTTCCTCCGCAAGTTACAGAAACTGTATTTTGTTATCATTTCACTTTTTCAAGGAAAGGTCTTACTATGTATGTAGTAGCTTAGACTCAATCCTCCTGCTTTCTCAGCTGAGTACAGGGATTGCAGACATGCACCACATCTGCTTTGTGTGTGTGTTTTAATATGAGATGAGAAATAAGTTATATCTTTCATACATTGTTTAGGTAGGCTTAAAATGATATACTAGATTTTTTGTCATCATTATGAATCTATATTGAAATTGAAATAGGTGATAATATACATTTTAAAGAATAATATAAGTACCTATTTATCTATTACCAGCTGATGAATGAAAGCAGTATTGTCCTTGTAGTTTTATTTTATTTATTTTTATTGTAAGGATGAGATATAGAGGAATTACAGTTACATAAGTCAGGTAATGAGTACATTTCTTTTCAACCATGTTACTTCTTCCCTCGTTTTCTCCCAGTTGTCTCTCCTGACCCTTCCCGCACAAGTTGTATAGTTCATTTTCGATGTAGTTCCTAGTGAGTGTCACTGCTGCATTTATAGTTTTAATTGTACAATACACTGTATATATCAACAAATGTTAGCTTGTGAATTGTCCAGTTTATTGTTTCCTTAGTAGAAGATTTTGATAACTTATGCAATGTAGTAGCAAATTTTTTTCATCTGTTTTTTTTCACCTTTTACGTTGAGGTTGTAATACGCAAGTCATTTGACATGAACCCTGTGAATCTGTCACTCAGACAAAAATATGGACCACTTCTCTTACTCTAGACATTCCTACAGGCTGTTCTCCAGATATTCCCTCCTTCCAGAGTCCGATCACTTCTGATTCTTATTACCTTGGAGTATTCTTGCCTCTTCTGGACCCTCAAATCTACATAGAGAAGCATAGGTGCTATTTTGTCTACTTTATTTTGCTAATCATTATACCTATAAGATTGTATCTGTGAGTTTGGCTCTTTTTTAACATTGGGAAGTGTGTTATAAATGCATGAATGCAAGTATAGTTAAGGACACTCTGTTTGAAAAAGATAGTTGCAAGAGAGAATGCTCCAAGAGTAAGGTCTTTCACTTTCTCCATATTCAAGCACAAGGCTTCTATTTCTGTTCAGGACCCAGGTATGAGCCAGGTATTTTTGCTTCTATTTTAAGAGAACTCCTTTTTGATAATGTATTTTATTTTTCAATGATTGTTCAACATCCGGGGCAGGAGGAAACTGTGGGGTTTGTTGAGGAGAAAGCCTTAAATGAACTTAGTACAGATGGGTTAGTGAGGGCAAACCAGCTAGTCTGTGTGATGAATAAGGGAGTTAGAAGCTCTGTGTCAATCTGGTCATCAGCAAATTTCATCAAAGCCATTTGGACAAGGGAAGGTCTTTACAGTGAAGTTCTTACCTTACAGATGATCCCAGAGCTCAGCTGGAGTTCAACTGTCACAGTTAGTACTGATGGTGAATGTTCAGCATGTTTGTAGTTCAGTTCCATCACCAGTAAAGATCTATACATCTGTAGATGTGCACTTTCATGTGCAGATGCTTTTTGTGTCAATGGAATGGATTACCCAGATGCATAGTATTAGATGATAAGGGCTATTCCATTACATTCCAGTATTTTGTGCAGAAGAGTCTCCATTCCACATGCTCATCAAAACTGGATGGCAATCATTTTAATTTAAGCCATTTGGTGTATATTTTAGAGTATCTCCTTCTCCAAAGTGTATTTCCAATTATTTACTTACTTGTTGATTTTCTTATTGATATGTAGCAGTTCTTCACAGATCCCTGGTCACCTATTCTGTCAATGTGTGGCCGAATGACAGGACATGTTCTGAGGAATGTTCCATTAGCCAAGTTCTTCCTTGTGTAATGCTCTGGGGTGAATATACACAACCTCCATGGGACAGCCTAATTTCTACGCAGGATACAACTCCTACTCATTATCTCCACCTCATCTTCCCCTTTATGTAATGACCATTGATCTACTCTATAAGATGTGGTTTTTAGTTTTGACAAGTGAGTGAAACCATTCACTTGTCTTTCTATGCCTGGCGTATTTCACATAATCTAATGACCTGTTCTATCCATGTTTCATGTTGTTACATATACTTTGAGCTACAACACCACTTCCAGTTTCTGAGTGGTTAGTTGGAGATATTGACTTTGTTCTGGCTGTTTTTGGACTTGTAGTCTCAGTTTTTTCAGTAGCGAGGGATGAACCATCGGCTCCTGACAGAATGCTGAGTTTTTAACTTAAATAATACAGAGTCGATTTCATTTTCATTTTTTGCCTTCATATAGTAAATGAAAAAGTAATGAAAAATGGTGCCTGTGGAAAAAGCAAAACAAATATAAACATAACATATTTATCTTTACAACAGAATAGCCAGCCTTTACGTAAATACAGCTGTACCAAGGGTAGTAGTTTTTGACACATATCAGATAAAAGTCAAACCACTGTATGTTATGGGAACTTGTAACTTTTTGATACCTGCTTATAGTGAGTTTTCTTATGAGACAGGGGCTGAATTACAAGAAAACATATCATTTTATGCTTTGGGGAGGGTTTTTTTTTATTGCTGGTAGTTTTCTGAGGCCCAGGCAAATGATTGGCCATAGCAGACACCAAGGAAACTTTTGCCAATGGACTGGAGAGATCTGTATTCCTTTATATCATCATGTAATTATGGGTTCTATCAGGGACAAAGTGTTGGCTCCTTGCATTTTTCAGTCAAGGAATATTTTCTCCCAATAGGATTCTAAGCAAAATCCAGACAGTTAGGAATGAGAGATGATGTTAATCTTGTTAGGAAGCATTTGATAACAGTACTGAATATAGATGGTTCTCCTCTGGGTTTCCTATATGTGGACTCAACCAATCTGGATGGAAAACAGTCTTAAAAACTTTGTCTGTGAGGAGATCAAACCTTCAATGAGTCCTGAGATTTGGGGGATGTATTTGTTTTCTAAAGTGTGATTCTTCAGTATCATTGAAATAAAACTAAGAAGAAAATGACTAAAAATTGTGTCTGTATTGAACATGTACAGACATTTTCTTGTCATTATTTCCTAAACAGTAGAGTGACAGAGGTATTTACAAAGCATTTATGTTGTTCTATGTATTTATGTATATGGAAGGTTCTATAAAACTACTATATAGATTTACATGTGGGACTTTAGCATCTGTGGATTTTTGTATCAAGCCAGTTCTCCACAAATACTATGGGACAGACTTAATGTTGCCTAATTAAAAGTGCCAATACACTCATGTTCACATATTTTGGTTATCTTGGAAGGAATTGTTACTTGTTTTAAATACAATGCAGCATATGATAGTTTTAGTTTTTTAGATACTTATGTAATAACGGGTCTGATGAATAAAGAAATTGTTCAGCTATTAGCCTTTAAGGAGGAAACCAAATCTGTGTGGCTCAGTCTCCCACAAATAGGCATAATTCTTTGTTTATAAGTCATTACATCTACTTCCCTCCTCACCTAGAAGGAATTTTCCTTTCTCCCAGGAAAGTTCATGTTCATGCCAAGGAGATTTAGCTATCTTTCCTCCATGATTTGTGGGAAGACTTGAAATTGTGATTAACATTTCAAATTTTCTTCCCTCACCTGGCCCTCTTGTAATCTACCCAGGTTTTGCTTTACAGACTAAGAAAAAGGAAAATGACTACATGTTCCTAAACCCAACACCCTTAGCTATTATTCTTCTTTCTGAATCCTATGTAGTCAAACTTTACTTAGGAGAAATGTTGGAAAAGAGATTTAAATTTTTAATTTGCAGAGTTGATGTTTTTAGGCACACTAACCAATGATGTTTCATGCTGGTTGAGCTTGCTGTTTATATGTGTCAGTCTCCTTAGAAAAAAGCCAAGACTTTAAAATTTAGTTTCTATGTAGTAACTTTATAAATATTTTAAATAATAAGCCAATTGTTTCAGAAATCAAAACAAAAACAATAGAGAGAGCAAGCTCATTTGGAGCTTTTTTTCTGTATTAAACTCTGCTTAAGAAGTATCCATCATGTTCTATAAATAAAACATGATTGAGGAAAATTTTTCCAATAGGTATTATTTTAAAATATTTTATTAGGATAATGATATTGATAAGAAGCAGACTTTTAATGAACTTTTTGAAGAACACTAAATGGTATTACAGTTGCATGAATCAGATACAATCGGTACTGAACTTTTTGAATCATGTCTCCCTTTCCATGCTTTCCCTCTCATCCTCACCCATAAGATATCCAGGTCTTTTCACATAGTGTCTAGTGAGAATCATTACTGTATTTGTTCATTCTCAATCTACTTTTTATGTGCCCTCCCTTACATTCCCAAATGCAAACTAACTGACAAACAAGACAAAAGGAACAGAAAACAAAAATAGCAACAATGGCCACTAAAGCATACCTCTTGTTTTCTTTTCTTGGAGTTCATTCCCTAGAATATATGACCATCTGCCCATTGCTAAGGAGCCTTTGTCCACCACTCCTAAGCATAGCATAGCCTCCTTTGGCCTCTGTGTTAATGACTAAGGTCATATATAATTTATCATATTCTAGTGTTACTTATTTTTATTCTAGTGTTATTTATTTTAGTCATTCAGTGTGTTTACTTGTAGATTTACAGGCATGTTCTAGTTACAAAAAAAAAAAACAAAAATAAACAAAGCAGCAACAAAAACAAAACAGAGAACCACCCAGCCTATGTTTCTTTGGCTTACTTTGCTTTATATGTTTTTTTCCAAGTCTTTCCATTTCCTTACAAATGGCACAGTATCATTCTTCCTAATGGATGAGTAGAATTTCATTGTCCTATGTATACCACATTTTCTTTGATCCACTGAGGGACATCTAGGGTGATTAGGTATCTTTGCTATGGTAAATAATAAAAACAGAAGACATGTGATAAAGAGAGAGAAAGCCATAACACCCATTGAGTTTGAAAGTAGATAAATATGACATTAAAAAAAAAAGAAATCAAGAGCGGATCTTTAGAGGTTCTTTAGGATAGGGGGGCAGATACCTTAGGGGAAACTTAATGATGTGCCCAGCAAGCCACAACAGACTGCTTTGGAAGGGAAGAATTGGAGGCTAAGGACTTTGGCATTACATTAATAAATATAGTAATTGATGCCTTAGGTGACATAACACTGACTTGGAGAGCATGTAGAAAGAACTTTCAAAAATGGAACAGCATAGAATCCTAATAATACAAATGCTGCAAGAGCATATAAAGTTGTCTAGAAGTAAATTGCTGAGGTTAGAATTCATGAAGTGATAGCCAAAAAGAGGAAGTGCTAAATGAATTGTCCTAATAAAAGAATCTGTGTCTTAAAGGTATTGTAGTATCTTTAAAGTATCTTTTAAGGTCATGAGAGGTCGTCAAGTAGAAAATCATAGTAGGAAATCTACAGAAGCAGGTGATAGTAATAGGGAGTTATCAAAGGACGAGAATATGATTGTTAGTACAGTCCTATTAGTCTACTATGAGTTTTGTTACCTTGACATTGCCAAGATTAATGTCATAAAGTTTTTTTGTTGTTCTCATGTTTTCTTCTAGAACTTCTCAGGTCTTTTATTTAATCTGTTAATCCATTTCATGTTGATTTCTATATGTAGTTTAAGGTAAATGGCCCATTTGCTCTGCATCATTTATCGAAAACTAAACTTAATGGGGGAAAAAAGGGAGAATGCCCACTAAGACAGACATCTTTTTCTTTTTCTGGCTGCCATAAAATCAAGTCCGCTGTCATACCATACTCTTTCCTCTTTTCTCCATGATGGACTCCACCATCTGAAGCTGTGATCCAAAGTAAATCTCTCACCCTTGCTACTGTTTCACTCAGGTATTTGTTATAGTGTCAAAAACTGTAACACAGGGTCATACCAGATCTAGAACTTCTTTTCATTTCTTTCTTGATTTCCATTGGGATTTTGATAGAGATTACATTTCATCCTAATATTCCTCTTTGGTAGTATATTTGGCAATATTAAATATTATTCAGTGTTCCATCTACAAATGTCTTTCCATTTTTATCCTCCTCTTCATCCTCCTCCTCTCCCTCTTCCTCTTCCTCCTCCTTCTTCTTTTCACAGCTAGGAATTTAACTTAGATCCTCATACTTACTAGGGAAGCCTGTGTTGCTTGGGCCACATCTCCAGCCTAACATTTCATTTTTCATAAAATTCTTTTTTTGTATACAATATTTTTCATTACCTTAATTAAGCTTACTGTTAAATATTTTTCTTTTTGTTGATTTTATGAATGAGTTTCTTTTCAAATTTTTGTAGAATTCCTATTGGTGTATTAAAAAATTGATACTGTATCTCTTAATTTGAGTGAATTTACCATCAATGCTGAGTGTGGGTACTGTGTGTATGTGATTGTGTTCATGCCCACACATGTATAAATTATGTGCATCTGTTTCAAACTGTTTCTGGTCAAGATCATGTCTGAAAAAACAGAGACTTCTTTTTTTAATGTGGATGCCTTTTGCTTGCTTTTTCCCCCTTGTCTAACTACTCTTGCTTAGATTTGACAGTACTTTGTTCTTGGCCATGAAACACCAGTCTCTTTCCCTATTGAGTATTATGTTAGCTATAGTATTATAAGACAAGGCATTTCTTATAAGATTGAAGTGATTTCCTATTCCTCATTTGTTGAACTTTTTTTCTTTTAAATCAGGAAAGCATGTTAATACTTATCAGATATAACCTATGCCTGCTTTGGTATAATCATGTTATTTTATCCATCCTATTCATGTCAGCCATAGCGTAAGATCCTTCAATGTACTATTGAATTTAGCTTCCAAGTATTTCACTAAGAGTGTGTGTGTGTGTGTGTGTGTGTGTGTGTGTGTGTGTGTGTGTGTGTGTGGTTTCTGGGAGTATTGGCTTATAGGCATTTTTGTTTTTTGTTATGTCTTTGTCTGGCTTTGGAATCAGAGTCATTCTGTCCTCATTAAGATATTCATAGTGTTCCATTACTTTCAATATTTTGGAAGATTTTGATAAAAATAAGCATTACTTTATCTTTCAATTCTTGGTATAACTTGCCAAAGAAACCATCTCTTTCTGAACTCTTCTTTTTTTTTTTTTTTGCCAGTCCTGGGCTTGAGCTCAGGGCCTGAGCCCTGTTCTTGGACTTTCTCAAGGCTAGAGTTCTACCACTTGAGCCTCAGCACCACTACTGGCTTTTTTTTTCTATGTATGTGGTACCGAGGAATCGAACCTGGGTCTTCCTGCATGCTAGGCAAGCACTTTTACCACTAGGCCAAACTCCTGGTCCCCTGAACTCTTCTTTATTGGGAAGTTTTGGCTACTGAGTCATTTTTTCTTACAACCTATAAATAAATTCAGATTTTCTGTTCTACATGATTCAGACTTAATGTGATGCATAGAATTTTTCCATTATTTCTGAGTTTTCTAGCTTGTTGACATAAAGTAACTTACCATATTCTCTTACAATGCTTTGTACTTTGTGGAATCATTTGTAGTTTCAATGTTGATTTTGAGTATTATCTCATTTTCTTTGTTTTTCTTGTTAATGTTTTCTAATCTTATTTACATTTTCCAAATTCAAGGTATTATTTTGCTCAGAAATGTTTATTATCTCTTTTCTCTCATAATTTCTGCATTTTATTTCCTAAATTCTGCTAGCTTTCTACTTATATTATTCTTGTAGTACTTTGTAAATATGGACTGTATATGTGAGAACATTTTATGTAGTTATTTAACACTATACATTTATTTTGCATAGTGCTTTTATATTATTTAGCACTTATTTGAGTATATTGTGTTTTTGTCTAAAGGTATTTTCTAATTTTAACTTTGGTTTTTCTTTTGTCATTTTGATCACTCAAAATATGTTGAAAACACGTATTTGTGAGACTACCAGTTTTCCTTTGGCTCTTGAATTCTAATTTCATTCTATACGCATTAGAAAAGACTTGGTCTGATACCATTGAAAAAGACACTTATTCCATGTTAGGCTCATTAAAGCATTTTGTCATGACATGTGATTTACCTATAGAATGTTTATCTATGCTTTGGAAGATATTCTGCTACTCTTGGATGACCTCTACTTTTTCTCTCTATAAATTCTTGTCAAACTGTTTTTTCTACCTCTTGGAATCATCTGAAAAAATGCTTGTTTAGTTTTGTTGTATTTTTAAAAATAATGATGCCTGAACTGCATTCTAAAAAATTAAATCATAGGCTGGGAGTGTGGCCTAGTGGCAGAGTGCTTGCCTAGCATGCATGAAGCCCTGGGTTTGATTCCTAGGTTCCATGTACACAGAGAAAGCTGAAAGCAGTGCTGTGGCTCAAGTGGTAGAGCAGCCCTAGCCTTGAGAAAGCTCAAGTTCAGTGCCCATGCCCTGAGTTCAATCCTCAGAACTAGCAAAAAATAAACAAAGAAAGGAGAAGAGAGGAGAGTACATTTGGCCTATAGTAGAGAACAAGTTCCTGTTTCTTTTCTGATCTGTGTTTTCTGATTGTCTTCTCTATTGTTTAAAGCAGAGTTTGAAATTCTTCTGTTACAGTATTGTAATTACTTTCCATGATTATTTTCACTATATATTTATGATTCTAAATTGGGTGATTACATACTTACTATTATGTCTTTCTAGTGTTCTGGCCCTTTTCTCATTCTCTAATGTCTTTCTAAAACTCTTGTGATTGTGGTGTGTGTGTGTGTGTGTGTGTGTGTGTGTGTGTGTGTGTGTGTGACATAGAGAGAGGGAGAAAGGGAGAGAGAGAGAGAGAGAGAGCATGAGCGAGTGAGCTAGTCCTGTCAGATGACAGTTTCAACTAAAAGTCTGTTTTGTCTTTTTGCAATATGATAACTGATAGCCTTAGAGATGATCATTTCTCCAAGACGATCTGCTTTAGTCATTGCTTTTACAGTTCTTCCTTTTCCTTGTCTTTTGGCCATTCAATTTTCAATTTAGGTGTCAGCAGGACTGGATTAAGGGATACTTAGGGTGCTGTAAAGTGTGGGTTTGGAGCATGTCTGTGAAAGTTATATATGAAAGGAAGTTTGACCCTCCATGTGTTGGGGGGAGGGCATAAGGAACAGAAAAGCAGAGAAAAGGAATATTTGTGCTCACTCTTGTCTCTGATTCCAACTCTCACTACAACTGTGGCATTCTCCTGTTCATGGAAATCAGATCTTTGCTTCTCAGGGAGAAATTATCCTCTGGGGATTTAACCCTATCATATTGGGATGAGGATTGTAGTGCCAGAGTTCTCCTCTTGTCCTATTGGTTTGCAATGTGGCTGAATTCTCACTTACTTAGGAGTATAGAGGATATTCAACTACCTTTTAAGAGTTTTCATGAGAGATATTGATCCATGGGCTGCCAATGAATATGAGTATGCATGTTGGGATGGAGAGTCCAGATTTTTCTAGTTCACCATTTTAGCAAGTGGTGCTTTCCTATTAACTCATTAAACTTGGGAGGCTAAAGCCAGAGGATTGTGAATTCAAGACCAACGTGGGCTAGACTCAAAAATAACAGCAGAAGTCAGAGAGTGGCCTAGTGTTAGAGTGCTTGCCTAGCATGCACAAAGACCAAGTTTGATTCCGGTACCACATTCTGTGGCTCAAGTGGTAGAACTCTAGCCTTGAGAAAGCCCAAGGTCAGTGCTCAGGTCCTAAGTTCAAGCCCCAAGATATCTAACTACAGTCATACCTCATTCTATTTCTTTAGTGTTTCTCTGTCCACCCCATCTCATCTTTTTCTCTACCAGCTGGGAATCAGTTCCCTTGCTATGTCCTCATTTTATTCGTTCAGTGTTATTTTACCACTTTAAGCAACCATGTAGGAAATATACATTTCCCTGACTTCTCACTCCTCTGGATTTTCACCTTTTCTAGTGTAGTTTATTTTTGACAAAATTGTTGATTTGCATTCCCCCATCTGCTAACTAAATGACAGAACGGCTCATGTTTCAAGCATGCCATTTTTGTCTGTATAAATTCTTGTCAAACTGTTTTTTCTACCTCTTGGAATCTTCTGAAGAAATGCTTGTTTAGTTTTGTTGTATTTTTAAAAATAATGATGTCTGAACTGCATTCTAAAAAATTAAATCATAGGCTGGGAGTGTGGTCTAGTGGCAGAGTGCTTGCCTAGCATGCATGAAGCCCTGGGTTTGATTCCTAGGTTCCATGTACACAGAGAAAGCTGAAAGCAGTGCTGTGGCTCAAGTGGTAGAGCAGCCCTAGCCTTGAGAAAGCTCAAGTTCAGTGCCCATGCCCTAAGTTCAATCCTCAGAAACTAGCAAAAAGAGAGAGAGAAGAGAAGAGAAGAGAAGAGAAGATAAGAGAAGAGAAGAGAAGAAAAGAGAGAAATCGAATCTTGGGCCAGTGGCCAGAATTTAGACATTGGTAAATTGTGAATGTCTTCACCTGAATCTTTCCTACATTCAAGATTGAAGATCACATGTTCTGCTTTTGTAAACTCATGGTTTTAATACTGTAGGTTTTTGGTTGTTACTATGTGGGATTTTGAACTCAGAGTCTTGCATGTAACTTGAATTTCATGCTCATGGCTGACACTGAGCTTTGCCTCAAAGCCCAGATTTTGCTTGTTAATTGGAAATGGAGTCAGCTAGAGTATTCTGCCTGGGCTAGCTTCAAACTGAGAGCCTGAGTCTTGGCTTCCTGAGTACTTAAGGTTAAAGTCTTTATTCCTACCTTAAATACTGCTATTGTTTCAGAATAAAAGCCTGAAGTATGAATGGTACTTAATAAATACTCTGACAGAGTCTAGAGAAATAAGGAATAACTCAACTAAAAGAAAAAGACAATACACATTTTAGCAATTGCACTGTTGATAAAGTTTTATTGTTTTTTTAAATTTCTTTAAAGAATCTTAGTGTATTCATCAATTTCTACTGCTATAAAATATGCCTAAAAGCCAGATACGTTATAAAAGAAATGTATTTAAGTTTCTAGTTTTGGAGACTGAAAGTCTAAGATTAGCTAGCCTTATCCATTAGATCTGTAGCAAGGCTCTGGAACTGTTACACTTGCAGATGCTACCATGTTGATCAGACTTGTGACTGTCCTGTTACTGGCCTGGACATATACAAATCCCTGGAAAATTCTGTGCTCATGGCTAAGATTGGGAATTGGAAAATACTGGGATTTGGAGTTGAATAATACTAACTTTTCTGAAACTCCCCTTTAAAGGAGAAGAACATTTTGTTTTAAAACACTTTGGGATTTATAGAAAAGCTGTCAAGGTAGCCCAAACTGTTCCCAGTACTTGTACCAATATTTTTTTTCTGCTGTTGGTTTTTCATTAGTGTGATACATCTTCATTTTATAATTAAGGAACCGGTATTGACAGCTTGTTCCTAACTGATGTTTCCATTTTATTTAGATATCCCTAATTTCTGTTTGATGTTTTTTATCTATCCCTAGATCCCATCATTATTCTGTTACATTTAGTCCTCATATTCCTTGTGGTTTAGACATTGCATGTTTTGAAGAGTTTGATAGTTTGGAGACTATTAGTTGTGCATTTTACAGATTATCTCCCAATTTAGATTTTCTGATGTTTTTTGTTTTGTTTGTTTTGTTTTTGTTTTTGTCGGTCATAGGGCTTGAATTCTGAGCCTGAGTGCTACTCCTGAGCTCTTCAGCTCAATGCTACCACCCTACCCCTTGAGCCACAGTGCCACTTCTGGTTTTCTAGTGGTTAATTGGAAACAAGAGTCTTCTGCCCTTGAGTTCCATGGGCTGGCTTTGAACCACTATCCTCAAATCTCAGCCTCCTGAGTAGCTAGAATTTCAGGCATGAGCCACCGTGCCCAGCTTGATGATGTTTTAATGAATATCCCTGATTCACTTTAGGGGAGGAAAACCATAGGATCATTTTGTTTCAAGGGTCTATGCAATGAACATGATGTATCACAGCTAAGGGTAACTTCCAATTTTTGCTGAGGCAGTTGTCAAGTGTCTCCACCATCAATTCCTCTTTCTCTTCTGATGCACTCTCCAGGTGTTGGGAAGGCAGCTCCTGTGCCCAGCTCACACTTACACATCAATTTGAGACCAGAGGATCTGAACCCATTCTGAGAATTCTCAATAGGAGATCTGTCTGTTTTCCCTGTGTATTTTTTTACTCAATTTCTTATTTATTTCTGAATGGACTGATGGGTTTTCTTTCATATTTCAGATTGTAAGACAGTTCTGGTTTATTTTGTTGCTGAAAGTTCTCTAGAGTTGACCACAGGGATTTCTGTCTGTTGGCTTCCCATGACTGTTTTGACATGTTTTCTACTCAACTGGCTTTTACACTATAATGCCAACACTATAATGAAACACTATGGCCACTATTTGCAGTTGTATTGCTTTCTTTGATAAGTCCTTTGAAAACCCTCAGAGTGGAATTCAGAAAATAAGGCATTTGTTACCTAATATCTAACCCAACAAGGATCTTTTGTTTTTTCTTGTATCTTCTCCTGTCTCAGGAGGAAAATTAACACCAATCAAAGCATCCCACAGAGTCAGAGCTCCTGCTGCATACAGATGAATGATTACATTTGTTTCTGTGGAGTCTTTCTTACTCTGTGGTCCACAGAACTGCAAATATTGTGTAGTTTGGGAAAAGAACATAACTCTCATTGGATTCTCTGTGATAGCTTTTTACTTGAAGGGCTCCAGAGTCACTGTGACAGAACTAGCACAGCCTCTAAGTTCTACATACCTCATTCTTCCCTTATGTCTGGGGCCTTGAACTTGTTCAATGTCATGCCCAGAACAACTCCCATCGTTCCACTCTCAGATCTGAGAGGCCTTTTGACCATGTTGAACTTATAACCCTATAAAATAATAAAGTAATAATTCCTTTAGACTCAGAATATTGAGTTGAGGGAGATTGAGACAGTATGCTCAAACAAACCTGTTTTGAACTGCTCACTGTGGGATCATGTATAAATGAGAACATTCTACAGTTAATGGAAAATTGAAGTTCTCCATTTAGAAAGCAATTGTGGATTTTTCTTTCAGTGCTAGGAGACATTACATCACATTGCTCTATATCCTGACACATTCCTTGCATAACTTTACATATTAGTAATGACTTTGGTTCAAGTTTAGGCAAAGGAACAAAAGAGAACTAGTTGTAGAAAGGTTTTGATATAAAACATTATTTTCTCTAGTCATTTGATAACTTTGACTGAATAGGGTAAGTTATTTTCTTAAAATTAATATCATATTTCCAAGACATGGAATATCCTGCCTTGAAATACATTCTAATTGTTGATAGATTTGTTGAAATAAAACAAATAGTGTAGTCAAATGAATAAAACATTGGACTGAGACTTAGGGGATGGAAACTTAAATGCTGAAGCAGACCTGAAGTCCAAAGCCTAGTTAAAATAATTTAATTCTTCTTGACCTATGCTTATTTTCAAAAATACTAGCTTTCACTATTGTACGGATGTGTGTGTTTTCATCAGTAGAGATTATTTTAATGTGGGTCTATTCTTTGTAAAACAAACAAAATAATATTTTAGGTTGGGGAAAACCTGAATTCATGCATGTGAATATAAATTGCATGGGGATTTATTTAAATTTAGTATTCTGGAGTTTCTACTGTAAAGAAAGGTAAACTGCTGATTAAAATATTATATCAGTTGGGTTAGCTGTGACAGTTGTGGAAACACATATTAAAATAATAAAAAGAAAAGACAAGGGGCTATCTGATACTTGAAAAATTCCATGGTAAGGGGCCGGGAGTTTGGCCTAGTGGTAGATCGCTGGCCTAGCATGCATGAAGACTCAGGTTTTACTCTTTAGTAGCATATACATAGCAAAAAGCCAGGAGTGGTGCTGTGGCTCAAGTGGTAGAGCTCTAGCCTTGAGAAAGTTTAAGGACAGTTCTCAGGCCTTGAGCCCAAGCCCAGGACTGGTCAAAAATAATCCCTGGTAAGTTTAGCTTTGGTTTGATATTTTAAGGTTTTTTTAATCAATTGGCATTGAGTTTCTGTAGTTAAGCACAAAACTATGAGGAGAAATAGAGACATATAATATACAGTATTATAGTATACTAATAGTATATAGTACATATAAATCTGTGTACTAATATTATATAACATATCTAGGTATAATAAAACAACTACAGAAATGCTAGTAGTTCATTTAAATAGTCCTAGCTCCTGAGGAGGCTGTGATCTGAAAGAATTCTGTTCAAAACCAGCTTATACAGAAATGTTTAGAGACACTTTCTCCAAAATAATAAGAAGCAGGGCTAAAGATGTGGTTCCTGTGTAGAGTACCCAGCAATCGAGCATGAGGCTCCATATTCAAATTCCAGCATTGCTTTTTAAAAAAGGAATTGCAGGATGATATTGATATGGTCAAGGCTTCTTCACTGGCAAATGGAGAGACTAGGTTAAGCATTAAAATGGAATCACTGATGCTTAAGTTCCACATTGCCAAACTGAAATTAAATTGCTTGCTTTTCCATCCACGCAGTCAGGATTAGAGGAGTAACTGATGATTTCCTGAATATGACAGTTTCAATTTGCATGGTAAGAATTCCTATCTACCTATCACAAAAATAAGATGGTCTGAAGCAATCTTATTTGTGTAGTTGGTATCTACATATCAGTATGGGGAAAGAGCTATGAAATAAATGCCAAATAATTTCTTAATTCATTTTTATTTTATTGCACTGATGTGACATGATAGAGACCAAAATTTAGGGAAGATATGAGTATTAAGGCAATTTAGATGACAGTCTGGGTTCAGATTTGCACATTGAGAAAGAAGAAATCCAATAGTGTAGGAAGGACTTATTCTGTACAGATTAATGGAAGAATTACAAAATGTGCTAGAGATACATGGCTTGAAGTTGAGTCTAATTGACTCAGCTTACAGATGATAAAAAAGAGGCCTGAAAGTTTTAAACTGCAAAAATTAGTGTTGTCTTTTCATTGCTTATAAGGACTGCACTTAGAACTAACACATCATGAAACACAATAATAGCTGTCTTTAATTCATCCAATACAAGTGTATTTCATAGTCAATTCTATTTTCCTCCCTAGAGTGAGAAAACTTATAGATGGGTTTGAACACTAATTTTCATCTTAATACTCAAGTTTCCTACAGCCCTTTATTCCCTGTAGTGTTCCGAGTGTTTGATTAGGAAGAACAATTGACTCTAAGGAGGTTAAAAATTCACCTGCAATGAAATAGAAAATCTCATTAGCAAAACTCAAATCTCTGAAGGTGTGATATTCTATTTGATACTACCATTTTTTAAATTCTGTATTTGCTCCTTTACCTTTGGGAAATTTAGTTGATTCATTTTCATTTTCTACTTTAGTGTTTCCTATCTCAATGCTTTCTATTTTGAAGAATTATATGTATTAATTCAGTCTTATCAGATTTCTTAAATAAACTTTAATATTTAACTCAACAGGGAGGTCAGCCACTGGGATTCTTGGGAAAATTCATTTTTCTAGTATCTGTGTGATTTTATGACATTTTAGAGTGTCTCTCTGGCCACATTATATTATTTACATGAATCTTTGCTTAGGTGGAGAATTAAGTATAAGTATCATTTTAAAACATTCTTTGAGTTGGGTGCCAGTGACTCACACTTACAGTCCCGAGCAACTGTAGAGGCTGAGACTGGAGACTTGAAATTTAAATCCAACCCTGACATACAAACCTATGTGACTTTTTCTCCAATTAACCAGAAAAAAAGCTAGTTATTTAGCTCAAGTGGTAGGGCCCAAGCTATGAATGAAAGCTAAGTGAGGAAGAAAGGCTCTGAGTTCAACCCAAGTACATATATCCTTTTTGTGCATGCTTAGACTTCGATCACAACTTCTCAAAGGACAGTGAAATATTTGCTTAAGTATACTTAATAAAAACTAACCTAGAGTGTTTACAACAAAGTATTATGGATTTAGTAAAATTAAATGTTAAAGTATTTATTTTTGTTGTTAGTTTTCATTCAAATATCTCTTGTGCTTCCAGCAGTGCTTTCTACTTTTTAATTCTACTTAGAAAGGCCATATAATAGTTGTGGATTTGTTTTTTAAAAAATCTATTTTAGTTTCTTAATCTTTACCAGGTTTTTTTCTTCTTTCTCATAGTCAGCAGTCACCAGAAGACCTCGCGAGAGTCCCTGCTAACTCCACCAGCAACATCTTGAACAGGCTTTTAGTCAGTTATGACCCCAGGATAAGACCAAATTTCAAAGGTTTGTTGCTCCACCCTCCCTCCCCCAACCCTATTCATTCTTTATAGTTTAGAAAATAATTTTATCTATATATAATCATTCTTTATCAGGGTCAAAACAATGAGATTTCAAATTGTCATGTAACTATTCTGAAGTCTGCTTAGGTTCAGAAAAATTTAGTGCCTAAAATATTTATTAATAAGCAATATATTGATTCCAATAATTTTATATGGCTACAAGTAGAGAATAAAAACAAGAGTTTACATGGTAATGAATAGGTTAAGCTCTGTAATAGGTTTTCTAAGTGCTGTGTTTTTATATGTTCGGTGATTTAAAACTTAGCCTCTGACACACCTGCAATCATTTACAGACAAAGACTTTAGAATTTGTACAATAACCATTGTGATTGTAAAAGTATTCTTTAGGGAGAGCAGTTGTGGCATGCACTTAAATTCTACTTTTGTTGCTATTTCACTTTGAAAATACATTCCTTCTACGCTTTTGCTGAAATAGAGAATGGCCATGTGGTTTTTAAAAAATGTGAACTTTATGAACAAAAGTCACTATGTGGTCTACAACAGAGATGATGTTTATCCCAACAAAAGATTACCATTTATTACACCTTTCAAGAATGAAAACTGTACTTAAAAATCATGAGCAGATTACATATTTATATAAACCACATTTTTTGTTCTGCTTTCATCTTTGTTGTTGTTGTTGTCTAAATCTTCTTGATGAGTTAGGAAAGATTGTGCAAAATATTTTCACATAAGGGAATGCTGTAATCCTTATTGATGGCTGAGGACAGGTTTTGATGTAGATCAGATTAACATTTTAAGGCTTAATTTTTTTGACTCTCCTTTGCAAAGAAAAAGTCTGCAGCTGCTTCCAGTCAAATAGCTATACACGTATGTTGTAAAAACAGGATTTCTGTTCATTACCAGGCCTATTCAGTTACTTTCAACAGCAGCCTTGGTCTGGGCTGTCACATGTCTGTCCTGGAATGATTAGCCACCTGTTTTCCATCAGTCAGACGCTAGATGGCTAAAAGGCTACAGTCATATTTTCCCTTTGATAGCCCAACCAGAAGCCACAAGGAGTTAAAAAGAAAGATATGTGTAACATTTGAACATACATTAGCTTACAGTCCATGAACTTTAAAATTACTTTCCAGACGGAAATCCTTTTAATGCCCCCATTATGTCTGATTAAAAAAAAAGCATACTAATAAAAGTTATACCAATTAATGTAAGAACTGGAAATTATTAGAAAAATATAAGAAAGCTCCAGTTGTTTAAGAAACAGTTTACACTTTCTTGAAGATTCTTTAATAGGCCAATTAAAACATTGTTGAAATGAAAACATATTTTTTCAAGTGTCTGCAATTTAAGAGGAAAGTTATTTTTGGTTAATAAATACATAAAATATAATTCAACATGCTTTTGGCTTTTATGTGATCCCTACTTAGAAAAAAATCTAAATATATTACCTTAAGACCAAAGATTTCATGTCTTATTGTAGATTTCTGAAAAAGGATAAATAAAGGATATATAAACTGGATTATGCAGAATCTAGCCAAGATTTTTGCAGCTAATGACTGTGTTCTTTGTGTCATAGGGATTCCTGTTGATGTAGTAGTCAACATTTTTATTAACAGTTTTGGATCCATTCAAGAAACAACAATGGTAAGATGATTACTTAATGCTCTGAATTGTCAATGTTTCTGCTACAGAATAGTGTGAATAGCGTTAAAACTGAAAAATAAGGAATAATCATAAAGAAAATCAATGTTCTGGACCAGTATAAAATAGCCCAAATCCTAGATTGTGTTATACCATTGATACTGGTACCCATTTAACTTTGTGATTCAAGTTTAATGCTTTAATGCTTCACTGACACTTTCAAGCCTGGAAAAAAAAATACATGTATTTCCCCTGAGAAATGGCTACCTACCTTCTAGGAAAAGGATTTGTGCAATGAAAATTCTGGATATCCTTCCTTCTCCACACCCCCCTTTCCCCCCCCACCCCCTGCTCCAAATAGTATATATGTTTGAATTTGGGGGAATACTTTTACCCTGCCGGTGGCAGAAATGGGAAGAGCATAGTTTGAGGCAAGCCAAAGCTAAAGTTAGCAAGACTAATTCAAAACCTAAGTGGGGCATTGTGGTACAGCCTTGTAGTCGCAGCTAGACAGGAAGTAGAAGTCTTCATCCAAGGCCAGCCCAAGCAAAAAAAAATAGTGAGATTTAGGAGCAAAAAATCAACTGCAGGAAGTGGCAACCCATTTGAAACTAGGAGTGGTGACGGCGGTGTGGTGGTGATGGTAGGGCTGACGGTTGTTGGTGGGAGTGGGACTAATACTGAGAGTATTTATTTGGCAACAATCACTACCCATTTTCTACCTTCCCGGATGCTCATATCTAGGATTAATATACACATTATAACAAACACTTAGTCTCCTGTTTGACTTGTTATTCTGCAATACTTAATTCTTTATGTATTGGGTGCAGTTATTTGTCTATATGGGCCAAAGTAGGAACCTCTGCAAACCATCACAGACTGATTACCCTGAATGGTCTTGGATGTAACAAAATCAAATACACTGCATTTGTAGCTGGGTGCTGGTGGCACACAGTTATTATTGTTGCTGCACAGAAGGATGAGAGACAGAGGATTACAGTTTGAAGCTAGTCAGGGTAGAAGAGTCTGACAACTCCAACTCCACAGAGGATAGCTGGATGTGGTGGTTGACTCGTGTCACCAGCAACTTTGGAAATTTGAAATGTTGGTGGATCAGTGCTCAGTAGTGTGAACAAGCAGAAAAAAAGCATAGCTACCAAAATAGGGATGGAGATATAGCTCAAGTAATAAAGTGCCAAGCCAATAAGCCCTAGGCCCTGCTGAAAAAGAAATACCCCAACATATTTCTCATCATGTTAACTGCACCTAACTCATTTTTCTCCAATAAGAAGCATCATTTGCATGTGGTTTGTCAAAAAGGAACATGTTTATTATTGTAAAACCATGAATGACAATCAGCTTTATTGATTTCTGTTGTTTTGTGCCATTGTTTGAGCTTGAACTCTGGGCTATGCCTTAATTGGAGATAAGAATCACAAGGACTTTCCTGACTGGGTTGGCTTCAAACCATGATCCTCAGATCTCAGCCTCCCAAGTAGCTAGCCTGAGGTATCAGCTACCAACACCCAGCTGTTTGGAGTGTTCTATAATAGAGGGCGTGCCATTCAGAAAATCTACCAGTTGTACATTAGAAGACCCCAGGCTGCCCATTATTCTGTCATACATCTTCATCTTATAGAATCCAGTTGCATTATTTATGAAAATTAATTCCAAATATGAATTTCTCTAGGTAATCACTTGCTTGTGTTTGTTGACAACATGTGGGAAATGGGATATAAAATGGAAGACCTTTTATCATTCTGTGAACTCATTACAATATCTATGATGAAAAAAAACTACTTCTGAACCACTTTTTAGTCTTCACCCCTACTGTATCCCTATGTCCATCCACTGCTTATCTTCTAAGACCTTATTCATGAGTCTTTACCTGTTTGATCTCTTAAATTTGTATCTTTTCATCTCTATCATTTGCTTCTTAAATTGTACAACTTCTATCCTATATTGAATTGTTGATATATGTGTGTGTGTGTGTATGTGTATCCTTTTTTTCTCCAGTATACTGTAATCCTCTTAAAGTTAGTAATAATATATTGTACTTCTCCATTTTCCTAAGATACCAAACACAATAGCACATAAGAGTGAACACATCAATAATTTCTTTTATTACCAACTATTGAATGCAGAAATGAATAACTTCCGTTCTTTGCTTCTTTGTATGAAAAGCCCGGCAGAACAAAGTTACACTCTACATTGAAGTAGAACATCTGTTTGGTTGAGTAACAAAAATGAATAATGGCAGTATTGTAGAGTGCCAATTTTGGAAATTCTGGAAGGCTTTTATCCAGAGGTGTCAAATTGTTTATATGTGTTGTTTCTTTTGATCAGATAACCTTGATGAAAACCAGACTGTTCTTTATCTTGAATTGGACTGACATAGCCTAAGTGTTCAAAATCAAAACCACACTCACCAAGTAGATTGAACTATTATTCTATTTCATCATAGTTTTGCTTTCATTGATGTTTATTTCATATATCCCTATGAATCTTTATAGATATGTTTTTGAGGATGTCATTCACTATAGGTTGCTCTATACATTGGTTCAACTTTGTTTTCTTAACAAGAAAGGCACAAGTTATAAAGATGACAATAAAATGTTTTATAAGACAAAAACAGTTCTAGATAAATGTTTTTCTTCATTATTTGTTACTGAACAGAAATAAAGACTAGGGAGAAACTCACAACAAAAGCAAGCAAACAAAAGCTTCCCTGAGCCGGAAGTTGGGAAAACAGAGACAGAAGGTTGAGAAAAGCAGAGAGATTGGATTTCTCTATACAAAGGTTAACTCTTCACACCAACAGAAAGGTTGATAGTCCTGAGGTGTCAGACTATTTTATAGTGGCTGTATTTCACCTAAAGGGGCAAACAAGATGAATACCTTGAAGAAACTCTTCAATGAAGGTAAATTTTTGCTTACCATGTATTTGAAAACAAATATAAGATTCCACAACTAAATCTCATCCTAAAAATGAACCAGTAACAGTAGTCTCCTTATAAAATTGTGACTTTGTTTACATGGAAATCCTTTCTACAAGGATCTGCTGAAATAAAGTTAAGTACTAACATTTTGGTAACTTCAACAGCCCATCATTTTTTTTTTTACCAGTTTAGACTATTCTTCATCAAAACAGCAATTATTCATTCAGGAAAACAATAAAGAATGTGATATGCATAGCAGCTAGTCAGATTGCAACTTCTGAAGAGAAAGAAACAATTCGTTTATCCAGTACATTTCAACATAGATTTTCCAACATTGAGGTAATCAAGGTAATTAGCATTGATTTCATTAATTAAGATTTATTAAGAACACTTAGCCAATGATACTTGACATGGGGAAATTTCCTTCCTGTTTCTTTACTTTACTTTTGTTTTTTTCTGTCAGTCACTGGGCTTGAACTCAGGGCATGGGTGCTGTCCATGAGCTTTTCTGTTCAAGGCTTTGATTCTACCACTTTGAGCCACAGCCTCACTGCTGGGTTTTGAGTGGTTGATTGGAAATAAGACTCTTGTAGACTTTTTTGCCCAGGCTAGCTTTGAACCAGGATTCTCAGATCTCAGGCTCCTGAGAGGGATAAGCACTGAGCCACCAGCAACTGCTCTGCTTCTTTACTTTTGGTTTTCTGTTTCAGATTTTCAGTGTTTCTGGTCAAGCTAGAAATAATCTCCTGTAATTCACAAATCATAAATTGTATTGTAAGGAAAATGACAATATAACTTTTCCTTACTTGTTATATTGGTCTTTAGGTAGTTTCATCTCACTCTGTGTCCTGATAGTTTCTCTTACTCAGATGTATGTCCATTTGCATTGGACTAATCTACAGTTTTGTAAGGAATAATTATCAGTATTGTATATCAATAATTATATCATCAAAATCATTTCAAACAAAACGTGTTACCCTTCTTCTTCAGAAGGTCACTTCTAATTTTATCATATTTTGTGGTTGTATTCCTGATAACTGAAATAAGCGCATTAGGGCATCGAGTGCAGACTTGTTTGTGTAGGTGGCATCTGTTCCTCACTTATGCTGATAATATTTGTTGCTTTTTCCATTCATTTCCTTCCTTTGGATTAAGCCAGTGGGATTTTCATAGATGAAAATGTAAACTGCTGCACTCATGAGGTAAAGGCTAGGCATGATTGTTTATTGTAATAATCAGGACCTAAGTACTTTGTCTTATTAAGAATACAGAAGAGTTCCTTCATGGAACTAGAACATGTCTATATGGTCCATTTTCTTTCTCTAGTTTAGGTGTGCTTTGTAATTACGTTGGGTTATTTCTGTTCTTTTATACTTCCACAACTTTCTGTTACATGTATGTTTGTGTGTTTTAGCAAGGGACTTGAGCTTATTTGGGGTAACACAGTTGTGTCTATCAAGAAAAGGGAAACATTTCCAATCAAATTTCCAGCACTTATTTTGAGTTCCTTCCAGTTGATCCTCTTTGTTGTTTGAAAGCAACAAAGATGATGGTATATGTAGGCTTACAGTCCTTTCTTTTCAACTCATCTGAGTTTATTTTTCCTTTTTTTAAAATTGTGATAAATTTTCCCACATAATTTCATTTGTTAGAGAATAGTACTGGACAAAAATCATTCCTTTTTTTCTATTTTTCATCTCAGTAAGTTTTATTCTACATCTTAAACGTCAAATCACCTTGAAATAATTCATATTTATTTTGTAGGCTGAGTAATGGTCTCCATCTATCTTTGTATTCTTTTCACCACCCATGGATTGGTTGGTTTTCATGGTGAAACAACTTTCTAGATATAATTAAGAGAAACTTTTCAAATGCCTTAGTTGTAATCACAAGGATCTTACAAGACAGAAACAGAAAGGTATGAGCCAATGGTAGCAGTTCTGGAAAAGGAAGTATACAGATGGCATGATGAGAGGAAGGATCATGGCTTAAAAAGTGCAAGTGACCAAGAGAAGCTGCAAAACATAAGAAAATGGATGCATTCTCTAAAGCCTAATAAGGAATCAGCTTGTAGAGAGATACCTTGAATTCAGGCTAATAAAACTGATTGAGGGCTTGTAGACCTCAAAACTTTTTAATTGTGATATTTTAGATTACTAAAGTTTTGGTAGGTATCTTACAGTAGCAGTAGGACACTATAATATATGATATGTATTATTCTTAGTTGTATTGCATTGTGATTTCATTGTAGCTGTTACCATATACAGAAATGATAACTTCATCAAGGTGAAAGAGAAAATACAAGTTTTCATCAAAAACTTCTTTACCTTTTTGCTTGCAACCAATATTGTATAGCATTAGTGTTTAAACTTTGCAAGTTAGTGTTACATTAAATAACAAGGAATATATTCAAGTCTTATTTTCTCATTCTAGCAACTTGACTTTTGTTATCAATGGATACAAAATATTAAATCAACAGCATGAAGAATCATAAACTTCCCAGGCTGTCATAACATCATTTATTCTTTCCTTCTTGATAATAGAAGGGTAGTGGGCATTTTCTAGATACACCTTCGATTACAAGTGACTCCTAGATGTGTTTTATAGTAAAAACTAAATATAATGGTGTTGTGGGATGATAAAGTGATTGTGGAACCCTCTTGAGTCAGATTAATTCCCTAGTAAAAATTGCTTATTTTCAGCTACCACCAATGGTTCATGCCTATAATCCTAGCTACCCAGGAGGCTGAAATCTGAGGATTGAGATTTGAAGCCAACCCAGCCAGGAAATTCCCTGTAAGACTCTTATCTCCAATTAGCCATTTAAAAACTGGAAGTGTTGTTGTGGCTCAAAGTGGTAAAGCACTAGCCTTGAGCAAAAGAGCTCAGTGACAGTACCCAGGCCATGAGTTCAAGCCCCACAACCAGCAACAACAGCAACAAAAAGATTACCTATTTTCGTCTTCTGCCAGATGAAGATGGTACACCTAGAAGATAGGTTTCTGAGGATCCTGCCCTGGGCAAATACTGTTCTTAAGCTTCTCAGCCTCTAGAACTGTAATCAATAAATTATATTGTTTATAAATTACCCCATACATTTGGTTTTTATGGCATAGAAATATTAAGACCTATCAAAAGTCACTGCTATTAAAATAGGCTGTTATTTATTTGGAAAACAAAATATCCATAGGTAATACTAAATAACATTTAACTAAAATCTTTAAAATTAGGTATGAAAGAAAAACCACTAGGATATAAACTAAACACTTTAATTGACAATTTGTTTATAATTCTTATGTGTAACTTTTAACTGCACTGTCCAACTATTAAATCCTTTCAGACTTGAATTCTAACAGCTTTGTTCATAGTACTTCAGTTATAATTCTCCCAAATACTTCAAGAGTGATCATGTTTCTTGAATATATTAAAATAATAGATTAATTACATTTTGAACTTGTAAGAAGTAAAAATGACACTCGACAATGCTAGTCTAATATTACAAAATGAGGATAAATAGTTCTTACTAGCAAAATATCATTAATAGAGCCTAACCACTTTAGTGTCTTGTTGTAAAATGTTTTATTGCCTTAAAGAAGCAGTTTAATTTGGTTGTTAATTGATCCTGAAAATTTCAGAGAACATCCATTATCCAGATAATGACTAATAGTGTGCTATTTGGAATTAACAATTAATAGTATTTGTCACCAAGTACTTTAAAAACAATTAAGTAATTTCCCACTGATCAAAGCAGTCTGTTTCTGATGGGAATTTGTTCACTGAAAAATAAATTAGAACACTACAATTAATGTGACAGAATAATTGAAAATGAAAATGAATAGGTTTCAAAGAGAGTTATTTTAGTATAGCCCATTTCAAATGCTAGTAACTGCCAATTCTTTGGAAATTCTCATTAAACATTAAACAAAGAATACTACATGATGAGTCTTTATCTTTTAATTACTATCAAATTCCAATTATTAATACAAATTTAAAATTTTAAAACATCCTTAAATGTTATATAAGATTGCTGTAACTTATATGGAGTACAATAGTATGTAGCTACATAAATAATAGAAACACACCCTTGAAGGTCTTTCAAAATAAAATAATAAAACATATTAACCAAAAATAATGAATTGAATAAGATGATAAGGTAAGGTTGTCAGTTTGTGTGAAGCTCATAAGAATATGACTGATGAATATCCAGTAAAAATAACATTTTTAAAAATTAGAGAAGAAGCCAGACACGGTGGCTCATGCCTATAATCCTAAGCTACTCAGGAATCTGAGATCTGAGGATCCTGGTTCAAAGCCACCCGGAGCACTACAAAGCCCGAGAGACTCTTTTGTTTCATATATATTTTATCGTAATTAATAGAAGGGTTACATTATATTCACCATATAGAATGTGCATTACTTCACATTCATTGATACCCTTTCTCATGTCTTGGTCCCCATTTCCCACCCTCCATCCCCACGCCTCATCTTGTTTTCCTCCCTTCCCTATCAGACTTCAAATAACCAAATATGCATATATAGAATATATCAGATAACCAGGTGAAATACTGTAACAATATGAGATAACCAAGGGACAGCAAAAGAGATGAGAGATAACATAGTACATTAAGGACAACAATCACTCATTATAGGGCTTTTGTTTCTATATCCTGGAGGTCCTTTCATTTAGTGTCATTCTATATGGCCTTATGTCTCTAGGTTTTGTTCTATTGTAAATGTCTGCTAGTAGAGCCCAAGGTTTCTACTGATTATGACAAATGAGGGAAACCATTAAGCCTATGTTCCTTTGAGTCTAAAGACCGAGAGACTCTTATCTTCAGTTAATCACCAGAAAACCAGAAGTGGCCCTGTGGCTCAAGGGTAGGGGAGTTAGCCTTGAGCTGAAGAGCTTAGGGACAATACCCCAGGACTGGAAGAAAAAAAATAGAGAAAAGATATGAAGTTTGCAAGATGTATTGAGCTTACAATGATGCATCTTGAAGCAAAATGTACAGCATGCTGAAAACTTGTACTGTGCTGACATTTTTTTTGGAAGTAAACTACTTTAGGAATGATTGTAGGTCAGTGATCACTATCTGGCAAAAACTGAATTATTTACACTTTATGCAGTACTGATTAAAATGAAAGCAGCATATTACCACTGCCACTGGTGTTTTTTTTTAAATTACCATAGTACAAAACAATAACTGTCCAAGTATGTCCTATGCACTTCGCATAGGTCACCACATGTACCCCCCCTTAAAAACCCTATGTTGTAGTGTGAAGTAATGCACCTTCTATCTGGTGAATATAATGTAACCCTTCTATTAATTACAATAAAAATAATGGAAAAAATTTAAAAACATATGTTGTAACTTTATTGTTATTCCTGCCTTATATTGCTTTGTTACATGGTTTGTCTCAGTAGGGTTCTCCACACTGTAAGTTTTTAATGTTTCCTTTGTGTTGTAAAAACAGATAAAGCAATATTGGCTATTGGCTTTCTCCCCCAAAAACAAAATTGCTTAGCATATAATTCAGACTCACATTTGTCTAACTTTAAGACCTTTCAGATCTGAACATAGGTGTCAACTCATTTGGTTATTTTAAACCAATCACCAGTCTAGGGTCTATATTCTCAGAACAAACTGTTTTTCCTTTGCACAGCCTTTTAGATGGACTTTTTACTGATTATCTTTATCCCTATAGTTATTTCTGTAAATGCAGAAGTACTAACAGATGTACCTTTAGTACTCAAAGCAAGAAGAGGAACATATGGCTAATAAATCATATTTGAATGAATGAATGGCTAAGAGATCAGTCACCTAGGAATTAGGGACAATTTAAACAAATGCTTTTCTAAATGTATAGATGCATTCTGTGACTATATTCCCATATTGAAAATGGGAATAAAGCTAGCTTATTTATATAGTAGGTTTTATATGAAAAGTTTAAAAGGTCTACACTAATATTTTATTCAGAAATCACATTAGACTGTTACAGTTTTGTCTGATTTTTTAATTTCTTTTTGTTTGGCATTACATCAAGAAATAGCTCTGAGCAAGTAGCTCAGAGTAAAAGCTTCTAAGATGCTATGTGAAGATTTGGGTCAGAACCTTAATGTGTCCAAGCTTGTGTTCATTCCCAATTATCTGACTCTCTGAATTAGATAAATGTAATTTTGTGAGAGTCATTGCAATGATATTTGAACTACAGAGGAGGGTGAATGTTAAAGAGTAATGTCATTCCTACTTTTCTGCAGATGGGTTTTGGTTTGTTCATGGCTCTTTATGTACTGCAAGGATTTTCTCTCTACCACACGGCCTTCTTTTGAGAAAAAAACACTTTGAACTTGGTAGGCTGATGCATGACATAAACATAGTTCTGAGCTGTGTAAAAACTTTGATTAGACCTCTGAAATTCAGATTTGTGGAAATAATGCACATGAGGAAGCATTATGAAAATTGTCATATTTAACTGTGTACCACAGTGCACACATGCAATCTAAGCTATTGGAAGGCAGGGGTAAGAGGATTCACGTTTGTAGTCCGTAGGAAAAAGTTAACAGAATCTTACCTCAATAAACTAGATGTTTGTGGTTGACAGCTTCAATCCCAACTATAAACAGAGCAGGTTTACCCTCTAAGGCTGGATCCAGCCAATACATGAGACCTCATCTGAAAAATAACTAATAGCAAACATGCCATGTATTTAAGTGTGAGGCCTGACAACAAATCTCAGTACTGCCATAAAGTAAAATACTCTAATGAGTCTTCGAAAAGAAAACTAATTTTGCTATATTGTTTTCAATTGAAGTAGCTAATGATGTTTTTCACTCAAGGATGGAATACTACAAACTGAGCCACAGTTTCACTTCTGGCTTTTTGATAGAATTGAAGATAAGAGTTTCATGGACTTTCCTGCTCAAGATAGTACAAATCATGATTTGCACATCTCACCTTCCTGCATTGCTAGGATCACAGACATGAGCCATCAGCAACTGGCTAAGAGGCTTCATTTGAAGAAGTCCATTTATGTGTTTATGATCATAATAATCACCCCTTTACCATTCCTCTTTCTCTAGTCACTTTTTAAAATTTTCATATCTGTATATATTTTCTCCATGTTCACTTCTTTTCCTCTTCTCTATTGTCTGCTCCTTCACAGTAATGCCTCCCCTAGAAAGAATTCAACCTCCTACAGCGGGATCATGTTGGTCTATGTTTCTGATTTTAGTATATATGCTGCAGAAGCCAGTACACTAATGAGGTTTTAATATTTCTGTCTCTGTACATGTATGTAATATCCTGTTAAAATAAGGACACCTAATATTAGGCTAAAATAAGACGTCTTTATCTTGGAGAATACAATGATCTCTAAAATGTCACTTCATTTGTTTTTAATCAATCCTTATTTCTTGAAAGGATTTAAGGGTTATGATAATAATACAAAGTCAGGTGAGTAGTTCACACCTATAATCCTAGTTATTCAGCCAACTGAGATCTGAATGTCATAGTTAGAAGGTATCCTGGGTAGGAAAGTCTTTATCTTCTCTGGGCAGGAAAGTGAGAGTCTTATCTATAATTAATCACTGAAAAGCCAAAAGTGATGGGGAGAATACATCCAAATCCAAGGTATATCCTCCATAATTAAGGACCAGGGAAGGATGGTGCAGAGGAGGGATGGGTGAGAATGCTGAAAGTGGTGACATTGATCATGATATGTTGCATTCATAAAATATTTTTAATTCCTTTGTACAACTACTTAAAGATAATTTTAAAAAATGAATACTAGTGTGGAGGTGGGTCAAAGAGAGACAGAGTAATATAGATGGAAAGGACAGGCGTATATAGTCCTTATATTCAATCTACAATGTAAAAATGGAATTAGGTAATTTGAGGGTGTGAATGGGTTTGGGAAAGATAGTTTACTCATATACTGACTTGTTGAATTAAAATATCTGTGTGCAATTACTTATAATAATAATAAAGGAAGAAGGGGAAAATAACTAAACTTTGCAAAAAGGAATCTTGTGGCTCAAGTGGTACAGCTGAGCAAACTGCTGAGCAAAAGAAAAGCCCAGAATCAGAAATTCAAGTCTAATACCAAAGTAGGAAGAAGGAGGAGGAGAGAGAGAAGAACAGAGGGATGAGGAGGAAGAGAAGGAGGAGGAGGAAGATGAAGAAGGAGGAGGAGAAGGAGGAGAGGGAGGAGAGGAAGAAGAAGAAGAAGAAGAAGAAGAAGAAGAAGAAGAAGAAGAAGAAGGAGGAGGAGGAGGAGGAGGAGGAGGAGGAGGAGGAGGAGGAGGAGGAGGAGGAGGAGGAGGAGGAAGAAGAAGAAGAAAAAGGAGGAACAGGAAGAGGAGGAGGAGGAGGAGGAGGAGGAGGAAATATTTTTTTTTAATACAGAGAACTAACTGGAATCAGAGTAAATGTGCAAGTTCAGTACAAGGACAATTGCATATGTCCTTGAGGATATGAATTGCTAATGGAATTTCCTTGAGGAAACTATGTAGGATACTTACAGAAGTAGTTGTATACATCTTCCAGAGGAAGTCTTCATAGCAAAATCTCTGATGGTTACCTGTTTTGGTAAACTCCTTACACTTCATATGCTCAGCACATAGTATGTAACTATATGAAGATAAGATTGGGATGCATGAAAAAGCACAAAATATGAACTAAAGAAAGTTCTATCATAGTAGCGTAATGAAGCCTACCAAATATTGTTTGGAAAGGAAAAGAGGGAAACTAAGAGTACAGTGAAGAGGGTGAACTTGATCAAAGTACATTATTGTAAAATGAATGGGAAACTTGGAGAGAATGAAGAAAGGGATGACATTGTCCCAAAAGAAATGTGTTCACTATTGACTCATGAAATGGTAACCCCTTTGTACATCATCTTTATGATAAGAATTTTAAAAAATATTTAATTAAGAAAAAAGAATCTATAGAAAGGTCCAAAGTCCATGGCTCATGCCTATAATTGTGGAGGCTCATAGCTGAAGATTCCTGTTTGAAGCCAGCCCGGGCAAAAGTCTGTGTACTCATCTCCAGTTAACCAAAAACTGGAAATGGAGCTGAAGTGGTAGAGCACTAGCCTTGAGCAATAAAACTCAAGGAGAATGCCCAGGCCCTAAGTTCAATCCCTGAGAATGACACCAAAGCACTAACAGTAACACAAAAATACCTCATACTATTAATATATACTAATTAAATAAGAAATGTTCATCTTGGGTATTTTTGTTTGATGTCTTTGACTACAATATAGGACTATAGGTTCAATAAAAAGCTTATGAATTATATATAGATAATCTCATGATTATTTATTATACTGATAGTCGATACCTGGTAGTTAAGTCATAATGTTTATTATAATATTTTATTTTATTTTATTTGCAGTCCTGGGGCTTGAACTCAGGGCCTGAGCATTGTCCTTGGACTTTCTTAAGGCTAGAGCTATATCACTTGAGCCACAGCAACACTTCTTGCTTGCCTTTTCTATGTATGTGGTACTGAGGAATCAAACACAGGTCTTTGTGCATGCTAGGCAAGCACTTTACCACTAGGCTAAACTCCCAGCCCCTATCATAATATTGTAAATGCATGTTTACATGGATTGATTCAAAGACATAGTTATATAATGATGGACCTTAATAAAATAAAAGAATCAAAACAACTTGGATTTTGACATTCCTGTGATTCTTGGTGATATCAAGCACACACCTTATTCACTTTTAGTTTGCTGCTTAGAAGATAAATGGTGATATTTTCCCCTGCTTTCTACCGTTACTTGATTTTGTCCTTCATCTAGAGGAAGACAGCGAACTTTGGGAGCTCTCGTCCTTGCATGCTGATACCACCTAACCAGTTTGAATTGTTGGTGTCTATATTTAAGGAACAATTAATGGCAAAGTTATATTCTAACATTTCACGAGCCAGTGCGATGAAAAACATGTTTTGAGAATAAGATAGCCTCAAGACTTTTCTCTTTTCATAATGGTTGAGATGGGACCCTGGTTGATGTTGGAAGAGTAAAATTTCTTATTGCTAATCATATAACCCTTTTCATTCTAGTACGAACACATCCTCAAAATTAGGAACAAATATAAATGTGGCCACGTTATTTTTTAAGGAACGAAAAATAACCTTAAGTAGACACATCCACACATTTCTTTATTTTTCCTAGGATTACAGAGTTAACATCTTCTTGAGACAAAAATGGAATGACCCCAGGCTGAAGCTCCCTAGTGACTTTAGAGGTTCAGATGCACTGACAGTGGATCCCACAATGTACAAATGTTTATGGAAACCCGATTTATTCTTTGCAAATGAAAAAAGTGCCAATTTTCATGATGTAACCCAGGAAAACATCCTACTTTTTATTTTTCGGGATGGAGATGTCCTTGTCAGCATGAGGTACCATTTGATATTTACCACGTCTCTATTTATTGTCAAATGAATGGATCACATAGAGCTGTACATGCAGTACTTCTTATCTCCCTGTTCCTGCTTTCAGGTTATCGATTACTCTTTCATGCCCTTTGGACTTGACTTTGTTCCCCATGGACACACAGCGTTGCAAGATGCAACTCGAGAGCTGTATGTAAATAACTTCCTAGAGGTTATGAAACGCAATGCTTATGTCTAAATGAGATATCTTATTAACACCTTATATAACTATGATAAAACAGACCTGTTTTAGTCATAAGTAATTAATAGTATCACTACATCACTTGAGAGAATTATAATTATTCTTTTACTCTATCAAGCCATGCTGAGATAGACAAATCTTTTCTAGTCTGCATTTAGTTCAGTTGATGTGAATCTTTGTACTTCTAACTTTCCTTAAGTGCCCTTCTCTTGTGAATGAGCAATAAAGCAAATGTCAAGAAAACAACATGGAACAATAGCATCATCTCTGAGTTTAAAACCATGTTTTCATGGCAGAAAATTTGAAGACAATTTAAAATTTCTCCAAAATCCAGCCAAGAAATTGCGTTGGATGAATGAAAAAATATTTTAACAAGATTTGAGCTTTTTAGTTTATAAATATATTCTGAATATATTAATCAAAATTTTCTATAAATGCATAGAAAAATGATGTATTATATTTTTAAAAATGTAAGCATGGAATATACATTGAAATATTAATATAAGCAGGAGAAGTACTCTTCAGCCTGGGTACTTAAATGTCATGACTTAATTCTGTAAGGAGTAATAAACAATACACTTACAAAACATATGTGCTTATTAAAATTTATACTTACTTATTTTGAGTTATTTATTGGTTTTAGAATAATACTGATTTATATTACCTTTAACGAAATTTATTTTCTTCGAACTTAAGTATGAGATTTATATGTTTATATATCTTTAGGGTTTATATGCATTAATGTATCTTTTTATAAAAATGTGTATTTTGTATATGCACATTTACTTGATGTTTTTAAGTATTATTATCATTATCATTATCATTATCATTATCATTATTATAATTTGTTACTGGCCCTGGGCCTGGGCTCTGGCCTTGAGTTGTGTTTTGCTCAAGGTTAGATTTCTATTACTTGGCCTACAGCTCCTCTTCTGACTTTCTGAGTCACAGTCTCACAGACTGCCGTTTGGTTTTCAGTCATTATCCTCTGATCTCAGCCTCCTGTAAAGCTAGGATTATAGGAACAAACCACTGGTACCTGGCTGTAATATTTTTAAGAACAGATTACCTCGATGATTCAGTCATAGACTGTTATATGCCATACACCTTGAACTATGGCTGTAGTACCTGTGATTCAGGAGACTGAATGGTGATGTCATAATGCCCATTTGAAGAATAGCTTTGTATTATTCACTGTTATTCCTGGAAGAAACTGTGCAGTAATTTCTTCAAAATATAAGGAACTTAAAAATTTCTGGGTCACAAAAAGCATGATTGTAAACATATACATCCAGAAAGATTGTACCCCAAGTTTTATTGACAGGGTTTAAAGAATTCTGACATGAAGTGGTGACATATATAGATAGAATGCTCTAAGAATTTAGCGATTAAACAAGACATTGGTATTTGAACTTGTTCTGTCTTTAAAATGATTATCTGTGACTCCTGAGATAATATTCTTATGAGTGGTGTGAATTTTACTTCTCAGCATAAACTATAATGTCATATAACAATCCTATTTTCTTAAGACAAAATAATAAAAGCATTAATAGCTAATTTTCTATCTAATATTTTATTTGCTTATTTTTGTTTATAGTTGGTTATACAACTGATGATTTACGATTTATCTGGCAGTCAGGGGATCCTGTTCAGTTAGAAAAAATTGCCTTGCCTCAATTTGATATCAAAAAGGAGGATATTGAATATGGCAACTGTACAAAGTACTACAAAGGTACTGGTAAGTGATTTCTCTTAATTAAACAAAACAGGTATATTCCTTTTTATTTTACTTTATTGTTAGGGTGATGTACAGAGGGTTGCAGTTGCCTTCATCTGGTCGTAGGAGCATTACTTCTTGAATATTGTTACCCCTTCCCATGTTTTTCCCCCACTTTCCTTCCTCCAACCCCTCCCACTCATCTTGTTATTCCCTTACCTTCCCATTTTCAAATACCCAAATAAACATATACACAACATACCAAGTACCAAAAGTCTGATTCAGTAACAATATAGGATAAAACTTAGGGGGAAAAGAAGAAAAATGAAATAGCTTCACATAGTACATTAAGAACAACAAACACAAAGATAAAACTCTTGTTTCCATATCCTGAAGTTCATTCCACTTAGTCTCATCCTATATGGCTTTTGAGCCATTATAATCCTCCAAAACAGATATATTCTAAAGATGCACTTAAATACTAATACAAGCTTAGAGAAATGATTGAAAAGTAGCTGAAGTAAGTTTCCTTTAATCCTATTTTCTTCACAATTGTATGTTAAATCTCTCAAAGGATTGCATTCATTGAATTATTTTGATTAGCAGATAAATGTGTTTTTCTGTATATGTCTACCAGTGAGAGGTTTTTCATTTTTAATCCTAGCCACGCAAACTTTCCCAGAGAGTAGTTTCTCAGATGTTACCAATAAATTTTGCTTTTAGGAAGACTTTTTCAGGGCTAAACCTTGTGGATATGAACCATGTCATCCATCTGTATTTATCAATTGTCTTCGTATACAGTGTGGGACCTATTTTGTTAGCTATAAAAGAATATTGATCTTCATGCTTGGCTAAAATCAAGAGTGTGAGATAATTGGGCACCAATGACTATTCCCTTTGTGGTATTTTGCCTAAATCCTAGTACAGCTGATCATGAAAAACACAGAGATTATCTTTACTCATTAAACTGCAATGTGTTTTGCCAGAAATATAGCACACACTGCTGTTATACTACAATTGCTGTTTAACCTTATATTGTGTACTAGTGGTTATTAGTCATTGAGGTTGTTAAATGCTGTTGTTAGTGTTATTTAATTTAATAGTAGTTAAGTAATAACCAATTTATCTTTTAAGTTGCCACTCAATACTAATTCTATCTCGAGAATGAAATGGTGACAAAAGATAAAAATGAAGTTTAACTTTATGGCAATATTTATATTGATTTGCAATACTGTAATTTCTTTCATTTTTTATCTTTCAGTTGTTTATTTTGTTTCAGAAGGCTGGACAAAGCATCTACATTCTAGAATTTAAAAGTCACTACACATGGGAAATGCTTATATAATTTCTTATTATGTAGTATAGTAGTATAACCATGTAGAATTTAAACAGATAAGATATATGAGCAGAAGGCTATATTATTACACTATTGAATATAAAATATACCTATTTATACAATATTACAAATATCAAGGAACTAACTTTAGTATTTATTATTGGCTTCCAAATTCATTGGCCGATTATATCACATTTTAAATAAGCAATCTTTTCTTTTATAGACCTTATGTTCATTAGCACAAGAGAAATAGCAATCAACTAACCATGCTGTTAAATAATTGTCAAGTTTTAATCCAGAAGCTGGTAACTCATACCTGTAATTCTACTTACTAGAGACAGACCAAGAGAAAAGTGTTCAAAGGCAAATCAGATTACATTTTCAATTAAGCAGCAAAATACTAGACTAGAGATTAGGCTCAAAAGTGCAGGGTCAGCCATGAGCAAGCAAGACACAAGACAGTATGAGACTGAACAGAAGTTTGGAATAATAATAATAATAATAATAATAATAATAATAATAATAATGTATGGCTAATATAGTGCAATTATATAATTATAAGTAAATCTTAATAATTATTAATAACAGCAACATTTTTCTAGTAAGATAATGTTCTTAAAAATGACCATCAGAGTACTCAGTGAAGTCATAGGTGCATAGGTAACTCTAAACTAGCTAGCTTGCTCCTTTATACAACACATAAAATAAGTAAAGTGCAAAATAATTGTCTGGTGGACTGACGGACTGACTGACCAACTTGACCAACTGACTTTCTATCACAGTACATGGGGATAGGTTTAGCAATCCTTGACCTATCTGAGCTCCTTCAAGTGGAAATTACACCTGTTCGAGATTGACAAGTCATCTTCTGGGAGTATTTTTTTTTTTGCCAGTCATGGGATTGGACTCAAGGCCTGAGCACTGTCCTTTGTCTTTCTCTCAAGGCTAGAGTACTACCACTTGAGCCTCAGCACCACTTCCCGCTTTTTTCTATGGATGTGGTACCAAGGAATTGAACCCGGGTCTTCGTGCATGCTAGGCAAGCACTCTACCACTAGGCCAAACTCCCGGCCCTTCTGGGAGTATTTTTTTCACTGAGAGACATACTTAAATAGATGGTTTGTTGACATCTTGCTAGAAAAGGAATTATATTAAATGCTTTACAGGAATGTTATGATTTATTATCCTAATAATCCTCTAATTTATGTATCTCAATATCCTCTGACACATTCGGCTAATTAAGCAAAGTCACCTTGAGAAAGGTGATACTGTTTTAAAGAATCACTAGAATATTGAACTTGATACTGTCACACTACCAATTGAGTCCTGTTATAATTTGAAAATAGTTATCCATTTCCAGATTATAAAGTTACCATTTCAAAACACATAGAGTCTATGCTGTTTGGGGAAGTTTTTACACTTTTACTGGAGCTTGAACTCAAGTTCTACCTTTCCACTCAGCTCTATCACCTATGACTGTCAACTGTTTGAATCATTCCTCCATTTCCAGCATTTTTCTGACCAATTGGAATAAAGGTCTTCTTGTTTTTTTCTGCCTTGTCTGACTTCAGACTGAAGTCAGCATCCTGAGTAGGTAGGATTATCAGTACGAGTGACAATTTCTCAATTTATTTATAATGACAAGAATAAAACTAATAATATTATTTGTAATTAGGTGTTACAACACTACATAGATTGTCTTAAAATCATTGTTGTGTTCAATTTTTCACTTATAAGATCCCTGCTCTTTATAGATTCATATTCTAAGGAAATAAATAAGTAAACAAACTAAATGTACATATTAGTTCTTAGAAGGATATTGGATGTACCATAGAAGAAAGAACTTTGTTGATTGTTCAAGAATTAGAAGAAAAAAAATTATGTCATTTTTAATTCATCATAAATAAGCCCTCTAAGATCTTATTAGCTACAGAAAACAGCAAAAAAAAAGTCTTACAATTAAAAATTCTCAATGCTTCCAGTCTTGGGTACTTTATCAACATTGACATAAGCCATTATCTAAGGATAAGTAAAATGTGTTTGATGTTTGGATAATATAGAGAGACTAATTTAAAACTCATTCATGATGTGTGGAAAATTGAGCAAGAAGGTTAGTAGATACTTATAATAAAGCAATGCATAGGCAAAATTATGGCCAGTATATAATCTGCATAAAAGTAATGACTCAGCTTAACTTTATTATAATTACCGTTTTCTAGTAGCTAAGTAACAAAGATGGGGTGATATATGGGAAGAAAGTATACAAAAAATCCGAAATTAGGATCCTGACTGCATAATGAAATAAAACCTTATAGGAAATAGAAACTAAATTGAATTTTCCCAGTGAACATTTATATCAATTAGCTGCCCACCTGCCTCTCATAAATGCAACAGTACTAGGGAAAGATAAAAAAAGATCAAATGTTTCTCATAAAAGTTTATGGAGCAAATCACCATAATATCAGACATATTTTCATGTTGAACACATCCACGTCTTCTGAAACTGCTCCAGTGGCACCTGGGCAAAAGGAACATGGCAGAAACTCATTGCACAACATAGGACTAATGTCATCTAGGATGACAATATGGTGGAGTGGAATAGAAAATGTTAAAGTGTGCTACTCTACAGTAAAATTTTAGGATCTTTGTCACAACCAAAATAATAGTGAAGTATATATATATATATATATATGTGTGTGTGTGTGTGTGTGTGTGTGTGTGTGTGTGTGTGTGTGTATATATGAACACAAATGTATTCCTTTCTACTTCACATTCAGTAAGTATACATGCAGTGGTATAAATAAAATATACATGAAAAAGTGATATTCTTACAAAGCAAGTTTACCTGGAGCCACATTTTAGAAAGTACTGAGATCCTTCTTAAACGCAGTATATTAAAGGTTATGATTCTGAATATTGCAGGTGATGGCTAGTTAGAAACATATGTTCTTGTTTTCAGGCAGCAAGAACATAGAGAAAGGTTTCTTTAATATATTTTCCTAGAAAGATTTGATATATTGCCTAGTTTTCATGAAAGTAAAATTTAATCAAAAGCTATTTCTTTTTGTTTTTGATATAATATGAATACATGAGGCATAATTAGGATTTACTTCTGTTCCAATCAACTAATTATGTTGGTTCCCACTTAGCTTTATTGTCTATCTGCTCTCTCAGAGGCAGCAATAGTTGTAATTCAAACTGGGTAAAGGAGAGTTTCCTCATCTAACTTTCCTGGTATCAGAATACAAATAGCCTTTCTTTTAGTCAGCGTTTATTAAGAGCCTGTTGAATGTATATGCTTCTCTAGGTACTGTCATAAATAAATATGCAGCTGATTTCCATGCCACACTTATGAATATTTATTTTAATTATGAAGACTAGGCAAATATCACTTTTTATTGTAAGACAGTTGCATCATCTTTTCTGGTATAACTGTTTTGATTAATCTCTGCTCACTTATCTTCATTGTTTTCAAATAATTATACACAGTTTAAGTAAAAAACAATTGAAGCTATTTTAACTTTAGAATATATATGTATGTATACATATATACATATATATACACACAGAGAGTAAATAGCCTTCTTGTGTTTAGTGTAATCCCTAGTTAAAATAATCTAGAACACCAGGAAGTATCTCTTGAGTAAGAGGAAGAGATCCAAGAATATTTTTATCTTTCATTTATTTTCTTAGGCCCTCACAAGATTACGAGTGGTTCATGATTTGGGAGTTACTTGATATCATAATGGTCCTAGAATTATGTTGCAAAGAAGTCTGCATCTGTCTCAGCTTGTGAAAATCTAAGTTATCTTCTCCAGTAGAGATCTTCAGAGGCAGGTGTGCAGGAGTGAAGACTGGGCAGGAATATGTAGAATTCACACATTGCACTCTTTTGTGTGGATAGACTGACACCACCAACATCTGGCCTTTGCTAATGTTTCCTTCCTTCCAATACTCCCTGAGTTTTTTTTTAATTAAACAGGTTTTTTTAAAGATATATGGAAAAATGTTGTAAACTGTATGTACCTTCTCCACAGGCGTTCTACATATGACTAAAAATGTATTGTGTATTCAAAGACCTCTCCTTTCTGTTTTCATTTTCTGCTTTTATTTCTTGTTCCCATAGGGCATTTTGCCCATAGGACACACTTGTCAGTAGTTGGCTTCGATTGGTTGGGTGTTCAGTAAATGTGTTCTACTTCTCATTTGTAAAGAAGTGACAAACCATCAAGTTGAGAATGTTCCAGAATATCATACTTTGGGAGCACATAAATTATGTACACTTAGGAAAAAACTGTGTAGTGGTGTTGACATTTAGTAGCTCTGGGAACAAGTGTCTTATGATTTCCACATGTAGGAATGACTTCTGCAGATGGACATATCTGAGAACTCACCCCTGTACTCTGTGTTTCTAAAGGCTACTACACGTGTGTAGAGGTTATCTTCACCTTGAGGAGACAGGTCGGTTTCTACATGATGGGTGTCTATGCCCCAACTTTGCTGATTGTGGTCCTCTCCTGGCTGTCCTTCTGGATCAATCCAGATGCCAGCGCTGCCAGAGTGCCGCTGGGTAAGAGTTTCTCTACCTTTCTTTTACCTCAGGATTGTGCTGTAGAAGTGGAGCCTTCCCAAGTCTGAAATTGGAAATTCCCATAATTGGCTTCAATATAACAAGTCACAGTCCGAATGCAAGTGCATTCAAAGACTTGTATCATATCTATCAGGCCACATTATAGGAAATATAAATTTTGTATTTAACCTTGATTTCCCTCTCTAATTAATCATGTAGTATACATGCAAATATTCCAAAACCAAAAATACAGCAATAAGAAACATTTCTAGTAATAAGCATTTTAGATATGGGATTTTCTACTCAGATCTTTTTGTAATAGAAAATGTGATCAAGTATTCAAAATCATATGTTTTGGAAGTAATGGTAGGCTATTACTTGAAGGTGGTGTTTGGTTTTGAGTCAATATTTTAATCTACACTCGATTTTATCAGTGTTTATGAGATCAAATATTTTCTGTGTATTCGGGGTATTGCTCACAATTAATCACTTCTACTTTTTCTTTTATTAAATACATTTTGTTAAGTAAAATTACTTTAAAAGATTAGTGAAGTTTAAAAACCCTCGTAGTACCACAATTAAAAGCAATTCGATGTTTGGATAGAAATCTTTCTATAAATACAGAAGATAACAAGTAAGATAGTGGCATTAGGGAGAAAAGCTGGCTTGTCAGGTGAAGTCTCAGGAGAGGGGATCTCAGACGTAGAAATGACAGAAGTGAAGCAGAAACCGGGGATAGTTAGAAGATGGCTGTGTGGGCTTGGACAGGAATCCTCAGGGCACGACCCTGAGACAGGGTCGTGCCTGGGTGGTAGGGATCAGTGAGGAGGTTAACATACAGGCAGAGGGAGGCCAGTGAAGACATGTCCCAGTTAAGCCAGTTATAAGACTGTACCACATGATCTGATGTGGAATGCATATTCCCCAAAAGACCCCAAAAGACTTTAGAACATGAACCACCACCAATGTTGGCCAAGTTTGATTTTAATCCATTTCCTTGTTGAAGATAGGATGTAAAGCAAGAGAAGAAAGGGGCTTGGGGCAATAATCCAGGTAAGTAATTCCATTGTACACTAGAGGGCAGGTGACAACTAAGGCTGAGATGATAAAAATGTATAGGTATGTGGAGGGAAAAAAAAAGTCAAGCCTAACATAAAGAATTCTTTTGCTTAAACACTGAAAAATGATATTAGCCATTAATTGAGGTGGGAAAAGCTCCAAGCAGACTTCTAGTTTCCCACACTATCCTAGCTCTTTAGATGGCTGCTGGGTGGACATAAACCCTAGGTACTTGATTAGCCTCGTCTTCTGCTCCTTGGCAGAGTGAAAGCTACAACAACAACTTTAAATTTGCTAGCATACAGGTGGTTTTTCAAGTAATGGGAGTGAATGGAATCATAGAGAATGAAGATAGAGAAGTTGCCTTAGGAGAGGCTGAAGGGAAATGGGATTGTTGTGTCTGAAGATTGCAGTTTGAGTGATGTTAGAGCTCTGCATTGGCACTCAATTCAACAACATACACCTATCTTTGCTGCTATAACTTCCTTGGTTTGAGGTGAAGACAGAGGAAAATCTCTTTGGATGAGCTTTAAGAGAGCAAGAGACAGACGCCAAGGCAGCCTGAAAGCAAATTGTGCTTGGTCAAAGCAAAGAGGGGAAAATAATGGGAATAAAAATGTTTTTCACTTGGTACATATAATTTGTATGTATTTACGAGCTACAAGTGTTTTCATTTAATTGTCTGCACAGTAAGATAGACAATTTTGATGAAAAACAATAGACAGTGAAGGAAAAGATGAAGAAACAGTGGGAGGAAAACAGGATGAGATCCTGGAAACACAAGGAGCCAGGTCCAGCAATGTGCTGTCACAGGCCAGGGAGTCATTGCTGCTGGTTGTGACTGTATAATTGTGTGGGTAGATTTTAGACTTTTCACAGCTAACTTAGGGTAGAAAGAGAAGCTGGGAGTTTTCAAGTGATACCAGTGACCATGTTGCCAGTTTATCAACTGGTTTCTAAATGATATTCCAATATGACTTTATCATGCTTTGTTCCTCCACCCAACAAGTAAAGGACATTTGGGTTGTTCCTACTTTGGGATTCTGACAGTGCAGACATTGGTGGGACATTGGTCTCATATCTTCACTAACACTTAATTTGCCTTACTACAGAGCCTACTTAACAGTCTCTAGTGCAATGATTAAAAGAATGACTTAGTGATGCTTGACTTCTGAATCTATGAAGAGTCGAACCACACACTACTGATTTGATATTTAGTTTACTTTCAGGGTGGCTAGGAACTTGCTGTAAAGTTTTAATAAAGTAGTTTGCTGAGGGCTTTTCTTAAGGATGTATTGTGAGTTTTCAAAATGAATAGTTTTTATTTATTTATTTTTATTTGTGTTCCTATAGTAGTGACCTTGAATTGATCTTAAAATATACATCAACTGATTTCTGGTTGCTTTGAGCTATCATGCTTAGCACAGAGACTCTCAATATTCTGTTTTCTTTTTATGTTTGACTACAGCACTTTCCAACTTTCATTCCCAATACTGCAAAATGACCAGTTCTTGTTTATCTTGATTAGCTAAGCTGATTAATTCTATTGATAGTTACAACACAAAAGCTTTGATTTCACTACTTTTTGTTTGCTTTCTTTTTATTGATTGTTCACTCATATTTATTTTCTTTCTACTTACTTTGATTCAATTTGTCACTCCCAAATTAATATAGTTCTTAGTATTCTCTATCAAATGTGATATAAAATCTATCACAGTGCTTTTAAAGCCTTCTGTATCCTATTCTCTATAATAAATTTCCTAATATATTAGGGAAAGTGTTCAAGCACATCAGTTGACTTTTCACATAAAATATAATTACACACAAACAAACTGACTAACGGAGGGTATATTTGGGGGAGGAATCCAAAGTCATAACTCCTCTGAACAGCGAAAGTACTGCCTATCAAAACAACTATCAGGAAGTGGATACGTGTTTTGGGAACTGGGTAAAGTGAGGTGGAGGTTAGGCACAGGAACAGACTGAGGGAGGCTGGACAAATGCTGCCATTATAGTCCATGTATATTATGCATAAAACAGACCGTTTAATGTGAAGGTTGAGATGGGAAGGGGAAAATGGAGGATAATGAAGGAAAGGAAGGAAGGAAAGAAGGAAGGAAGGAAGGAAGGAAGGAAGGAAGGAAGAAAGGAAAAGAGAAAAGTACCATGGAACTGCAGCCACAGCCATCATTGTACTCTGTCTCAAGGCATTAAGACTTGTTTTTGATTGATAGGTTTATACCTAAAATTTGAAAAAGAATATAATTGACTCAGAAAGATGGTCTACCAACTTAATATCTGCAGATATTGAGAGTGGAATCATTAATAAGATCTTGGAATTTTCTCTCCCATTCCTGTTCTAGGTTAGAAAATCTTGGGATTTATACTATTGACCAGGGAGAGTTTGGTAGTACTAGGCTAGAAATCAGGAACTGGGCAGATGCACTATGTCTTGAGTCTTGTTCCTAGTGTTTTGTTTTAGTTATGCTTTGGGTAGGGTCTTGCTTTTTAGTGTGGGCTAGCCTGGACTATGCCTCTCATGTAGCTAAGAAGACACACATGTGTCAGAGTACCTAGCCTTTCTGTTGAGGTACTTTCTCATTCCTTGCTCTGACATTCCTTGAAGTTCAATTCTTCTAATCTCAGACACCTGACTAGATGAGATGAGACTACATGTGAACCACTTCCCTGCAAACTTGTTTTTTGTCAGTTGTGGGATTTGAACTTTGAGCCTGAGCATTGTCCTTGAGCTCTTCAGCTCTGACTAGTGCTCTACCTCTTGAGCCACAGTGCCATTTCTGGTTTTTCTGGTAGTTAGTTGGAGATAATAGGCTGGCTTTGAACCAAGTTTCTCAGAACTAGCCCCCTGAGTACCTAGGATTACAGGCATGAGCTACGAGCACCTGTCTACAAAGTTTTAAAATATATTTATATAGGTATATTAATTTATTGTTAGTTTATCTTCAGAACTGAGGATAATAGTAAATTAGAAAATAGTAAATTGGGTGCTTACCTAATATTGTGTCTTTACATATCTAATATTGATTTCTCTTGAAATGTGACTACATTTTTCTGAACGTCATTTTAACTAGTAACCTTAGATCTTAACTAATTTTCTTTAAAACTGGACACTTGTCAGAAGCTTTTTTATTGAAGAATTTATTAACATTGATTTTTACATCATATTTCAAATGATGTATTTAACAAACAAGTATTCAAAAAGGGAATCTCTATATATAATCACTGGCACTTAGATTTTAGAACATAATTAAAATTAGGCTGAGGGTTTGCTTGTTGTAGATATATATTACTCTATGTAATAAAGATTTTGAGATATGATAATTAAAAAATATTGTCGGGGCTGGGAGTTTGGCCTAGTGGTGGCGTGCTTGCCCAGCATGCACGAAGACCCAGGGTTCCATGCCTCAGTACCATATATATAGAAAAGCTGGAAATGGTGCTGTGACTCAAGTGGTAGAGCTCTAGCCTTGAGAAAGCCCAAGGACAATGCTCAGGCCTGAGTTCAAGCCCCAGGACTGACAAAAAAAAAAGAATAATGTCTTCAGCGTTTTATTGGTTACAACTAGCAATGTAGTATCTACCAAATATAGAAGAGAGAGAAAAAGAAAACCTATTCAAGAAGCATTTAGTGATTAGAATGCTGTATTGAGTAATTCTGAGAGATATTCAAATTTAAGCAGAGAAAACTACAGAGCCCAAGTGAGAGGGACTTATGAAGGCTACTTAAACGTTACCTTCCTGACTTAAGGTGAGTCTCCTCTAACCCTGACCAAGCCTCCCAGTGTGTTTGGGGTAGCCAGTGTCAAAAAGTCATGTCTCCTCATCCCCTTCCTAAAAATAGCAAGTGGGAAGAAAACATTGCATTATTGTAATTTTTGTGGTTTTATTCTTAGCCTTAACTATCTTACCTCAAGTGATCTGTATTATGTTTGATTTCCATATATAGCTAATATTACAAAAAAAAACAAGAATTTCCTTCCTTTCCTTGAAATGTTGGGATCATTTAAATTTTTTTAGAAATAAATTGGAATAGAGGTGTCTAGTTTGTTTCTTCTATTGTGTTTTAGATTGTGAAAAAATTGTATCAGAAAATATCCTTGCATGTTCTATTCTTGCTCAGATTTAGTTGTCCTTACAACTGAAATCTCCCTAAAACAAAGTAGAAAACTGAAGTAACACTCTCTAATCAGAGACTAGGGAAGTAACACTCGTTCCTCATAGCTGTTGGCAGTAGTTTAGACATTTTTACCTTTTAAACCATATTCTGATTTAAGCCTTGCTCTTAATTTCTGTTTTTGCTTTTTTTTTTTTTTTTGCCATTACTGGGCTTGAGCTCAGGGCCTGAGCACTGTCCTTGGACTTCTTCAAGGCTAGAGCTCTACCATTTGAGCCACAGCACAATATCTGGCTTTTTCTATGTATGTGGTACTGAGGAATCGAACCTGGGTTTTTGTGCATGCTAGGCAAGCACTCTACCACTAGGCCAAACTCACGGCCACTTAATTTTTTTTGCTCAAGGCTAGCTCTTTCCCACTGAACCACAGGTCCAATTCCAGCTTGTGGTAATTAATTGAAGATAAGTGTCTCATAGACTTTCCTGCCGGAGCTAGCCTTGACCATGATCCTCAAATCTCAGCCTTCTGAGTGGCTAGGATTATAGATATAAGTCATCAGTGCCTGGCTTAATTTCAATTTATTTTTAAGCAGGGCACTGTTTGTGGCTCACACTTTATTCCTACTCAGTAGGCTGAGGTCTGAGGATCCTGGTTGAAAACCAGCCCATGCAGAAAAACTGAAAGACACCTCCAACTAGCCAGTAAAAAGCCAGAAGCAGAGTTCAAGTGGTAGAAAATTAGAGCCTTGAGTAAAAAATTGAGCAGAAAACCTGATATCAAGCACCGGTACTAGACAAATTTCTATTTATTTTTAAAGTAATTATTTACACATATTATTATATTCCTCAACCATAATCAGTAATCTTTGCATAGAAAACATGTTTCTATTACTGTATTCTGGTCCTTGAGTTTTTCAGGAATGTAGTGAATTGTTCGTGGTCCATGGAAAGTTACTGGTGAGGAAGCTGAGGAAAGAACAATGCAGATCATTTCACAACTGTTTCTTTGTCTGCCTCTAGGCATTTTCTCAGTGCTCAGCTTGGCTTCTGAGTGCACCACCCTGGCTGCTGAACTTCCCAAAGTGTCCTATGTAAAGGCTCTTGATGTGTGGCTCATCGCTTGCCTTCTCTTTGGGTTTGCCTCCCTGGTGGAGTACGCCGTTGTCCAAGTGATGCTGAACAACCCCAAAAGAGTGGAAGCAGAAAAGGCCAGGATCGCTAAGGCAGAGCAAGCAGATGGAAAGGGTGGGAATGCAGCTAAAAAGCACACTGTGAATGGCCCGGGCACTCCTGTCCACATTAGCACTCTGCAGGTGAGAATGTTTTTCTCTGTTAAGTCATTACATTCATTTTCTAGGCACTGGGACTAACCCTTCTTTAAAGGATTAGCTGCAGTTTTAAGGGTCATGTAACATTTTAATCAAAGACTCTTCATGAAGAGCAGGGAGAACATTTTTGCTAGGTAGAATTACCCTAACTTACAGAAGTGATGGTGTTGATGTGTGAATGATCTTCTTTTGCTGCCTGTCCTCGGGCCTGAACTCAGGGTCTGGGTGTTGTGCCTGAACTTTATTACTCTAGCACTTGAGCCACAGCTCATTTCCAACTTTTGTTTTTATTGTATTTAATTGGAGATAAGAACCTCATTCACTTCTCTGGCCTGGTTAGCTTTGAACCTCTGTCCTCATATCTCAGCCTTCTGAGTAGTAAGGATTACAAACATGAGCCCCCAGCACCTGGCATTAGATTGTGTATTAGAGCATTTAAACTTAGTATAATTATTAGTATATATTGAGGCTGCCATCTGAATTTTATTTTCTAATTTCATTGTTTCTTTGTTTTCTTTTTCCTGGTTTTGAGGGAGTGACTTGTGGTAGAATTCCAATTTGAGCACGATATGTTGTTTTAAGCGCATTTTCTCATATTAGTACCTCATTGCTTCCTCTAGACATTGTTTTGTATATGTAACTTTTACCACAGCCTTCATGTATCATCATTTAACTACTTTTGTGATGTAACATGGCATTACTTCCCATTGTTTCTTTGTTTGCTTCTATATATGTCATAAATATTGTTCCTACATACATTTAGGATCACACTAGAGAGTATTATAGATTTTATTTTCTTATCAAAAATAGTTTCTAAAATAAATCCTGATATTCCAAGGTTATGTTTTATTGCTTCACTTCTGTTTGAAGAATTCCTTTGTCCCTTATTTTGGGTAAACTCTGTTGATGACTCTGAGGAGGTCTGATTTGGTGTGATTTCTCTTTGATTCCTGCAAGGTATTTTCCTGGGATATAAGGTTGTGGGATGGAAGTTCCAACACCTAATTTGTGCTACTTCATTCTGGCCACCATGGTTTCTCATGACACTAACCATTCTTGTTGTTTAGTCCCTGTAAGTAAAGTGTCACTTATCTCTGAATTCCAATGAGGTTGATTTCAATTTTGAAAGACTAGAAGTTTAATTATAAGGAATCCTTGAATGGATCTCTTTGGATTAGTTTTGTTGGGACTTTGTTAACTGGTGCAAAATGTAGATTTAGATCTTGCTCTACATATGGAAGCTTGCACTTATTCTTTCTTTCTTTTCTTTTTTCATCTTTTTTGGGGACAGTCCTGGGGCTTGAACTTAGGGCCTGGGCACTGTCCTTGAGCTTTCTCAAGGCCAGCACTCTACCACTTGAGCCATAACATCACTTCTGGCTTTTTCTGTGTATATGATACTGAGGAATTGAACCCAGGGCTTTGTGCATGCTAGGTAAGCACTCTGGCACTAGGCCACACTCCTTTGAGTGGTTTCTCAGACTTGTTCTCCTTCTCTCTGCCCAAGGCTTTGATAACACAAATACTAGATCATTTATAGTTCTGTGTTCCTAGGGCTCTATTCTTTTTTTTCTACTCAGTTTTCTCTTTGTCACTGAGATTGAGCATCACTTTCTGTTCTTTCATTTCCCTGGTTATTCCTTTGCAGTACTGTTTTTCTTTTGATCCCAAAACAAGTTTGTAATTTGGTTATTGTATTTTTCACTTCTAAACTTTCCATTGATATGCATGCATACGTGTGTGTGTGTATGTGTGTGTGTGTGTATGAATTTTGTTGGCAGTTTTTCTTTGCAGAGACATTCTGTCTTTCAGTTTTTGCAATCATATTTGTTATTTCTTCTTGTATTAGAGAATGAGCCCAGAACCCAGAAAAAATGGTTTATTAAATTGAAGCATAAACTTGAAGTTTTATTCTATCATAAGGAACAAATCTTATTTTTATACTTCAACAAGTAAAATGGGCCTTTAAAAATAAACACTGTGGGCTGGGAGTTTGGCCTAGTGGTTAAAGTGCTTGCCTAGCATGCATGAAGACCCGGGTTCGATTCCTCGGTACCACATACATAGAAAAAAGCCGGAAGTGGTGCTGAGGCTCAAGTGGTAGAGCTCTAGCCTTGAGAAAGTCCAAGGACAGTGCTCAGGCCCTGAGCTCAAGCCCAGGACTGGCAAAAAAAAAATAAACACTGTATCCATATGATATATGTATTTTGAAATGGGATTCAAAATTATAATATGAGCCCCCAAATGAGTTTGAGTTAAAGTGCATATCAACTATATTAAATCTATAACTTGATAGATTCATATGTTTATTAGATACCTGGAAATGAAAAGAAAAACATAAAAATGGAAATATTTTAATTATGACCTAGTTATTCAATGGTTTTTGCAATGGTTTAGGATTCAAAATGCATTTGTTCCAGTGGATTTTGATTTATAAAACATTATTTATCTATTTGTTTGTTTTTTGCCTGTCCTGAGGCTTGAACTCAGTACTTGGGCTTTGTCCAAAAGCTTTCTCAAATCTAGTGCTCTACTAGTTGAGACACGGCACCACTTCTGTGTTTTCCTGTGTATATGGGACTGAAGAATTCAACTCAGGGCTTCATGCATGCCAGGCAAGCACTCTATCACTAGGCCACACTCCCCGCCCCAAAACACATTTGTTTTATTTTATTTTATTTTTTATTGTCAGGATAATATATAGAGGGGTTACAGTTACATTCGGCAGGTAGTAGGTGCATTACTTCTTGAACACTGATATTCTTCTCATGTTTTTGTCCCTGTTTTCCTTCTCCAACTCCCTCCCAATCATCTTTTTCCCCCTTCCCTTCCCTTCCCTATTTCAAAATAAATGTATGTACAATATACCAGGTAACAAAGTCAGATAAAGTAACAATATGAAAAACACATTTTTAATAAGATGATTTACTTCTTTAGACAGAATAACAATATAAATTTGTAAAAGTATAATGGAATTTAAAATGCAGAAAAATTTAAGAGTTTATTAAAAACTAATATTGTGCTTACTAAGAAAGTAAATTGTAATAAAAACAAAAAGATTTAAAATCTAGTTTTTCGTATAACATTGATAACTGTGATTGTAACACAAAATATACCATGTGTAGAACAGTGTTGGGTTTTTTTTTTCTCACTGTAAAGGTGGCATGTTTTTAGCCTGTTCAATATTGTGTGACTAGTTTCTCTCGGGTATTTCTCTTTTCATTCAAGCAAAAAAGTTTGAGCATCTTAAGTTGTTACTGTTATCCTATTTCCTTTTTGTTATTTTTTTTTTTTTTGTGTGTGTGTGTGTGTGTGTGTGTGTGTGTGTGTGAGAGGGAGAGAGAGAGAGAGAGAGAGAGAGAGAGAGAGAGAGAGAGAGAGAGAGAGAGAGAGAGAGAGAGAGAGAGTCATGGGACTTGAATTCACCACACAGAAGCTGTCTTATTTACTGAAGTCTATGCTTTACCATTTGGAACCACAACTCCACTACCAGTCTCCTAGTGGTTAACTGGAGATAAGAGTTTTCACAAGGACTCTTGTGCCACAGCAGATTTTGAATCACAATCCTCAGGTCTCATCCTTCCAAGTAGCTAGGATTACAAGCATGAGACATTGGAACCCAACCCATCATCCGATTTCCAACGCTTAAATGTACACTACATACAGTGCTTTGTTAGACCAAAAGAAAATAAGGAAACAGTAGTCATGCCTACAATTTCGAATGCATTAAAAATAAGTTGCTGTTGATTTACAAATAAGATTGTTGTTTCTTTATGGCATATACATGTCTTAAAAATAAGCACTGGGCCAGGAGTTTGGCCCTAATGGTATAGTGCTTGCCTAGCATGCAGGAAGACCTCAGTACCACATACATAGAAAAAAGCAGAAATGGTGCTGAGGCTCAAGTGGTAGAGCTCTAGCCTTGAGAAAGTCCAAGGACAGTGCTCAGGCCCTGAGGTCAAGCCCAGGACTGGCAAAAAGAGAAAGCATTAATTTAAACTGGGTAAGAATATATCAGATTATTTCCTCTCAACAATTTTTATCATACAGAAGAACCTAATTCCCATTAGGCCATGCCTATGTCTTCAATCAAGAAAGATTATTTCTTGAAATGTATAAAATAGAATTACTTTAAATGTGTATGGATTCAGAATTTAAGAGATCACAAAGAGAATCTAAGTGGCAAGTGTCCATTATGTTATCAAGCTACTTCAGTTTTGTGACTATTAACTTTTAGAAGTCATATAAGTTTATATGATGATAATAAATGAAAAATATTGATAATAAGAAAAACTGAGGATTAAGAAGTACCCATTAATATAGCAAAATGTACTTTAACAGTGTTAGATAGGATTATGGTTTTATTTAAATAGATCATTTTGTTCTTTATGTGATATGAATATTGAAAATGGTTCTTATAAACTCTTGTACATTCATGTATATATTTAATAAAATGATAAGATCTCCATAGCATTAAGTAAAAATTAGCATTTTTGTGTGTGTATTCTTGTTGATAAATGGAACAAGAAAAGACTTGACAACTACTTTATGAACCATAACTTATTTAAGAACCTTGGGGACTCTTACAAGCAGAAAATTGCTTCACTAACATTTGCATACAAAAGTGCACGCACACACACACACACACACACACACACACACATAAAACTACTGCTTGTAAATACAAGAATCCTCAAATATATTTGAGCAATACTTTAATGAATGATGTATCTAAAAACCTAACATGTCTCAAATAACATATCTAAGAATGCATTTGTATGTTATTAATATTAAAGAAAAGCTAACATTGAAATTTCTGCAGAGGCTGGGAATGGGGCTTAATGGTAAAGTGCTTGCCTATTATGCATGAAGCCCTGGGTTTGATTACTCAGTATCACATAAACAGGAAAAGCTGAAGTAGTGCTGTGGCTCACGTGATAGAGTGCTAATTTTGAGCAAAAGAATCTCAGGGATAGTGCCCAGGCCTTGAATACAAGCCCCAGGACTTACAATAAATAAATAAATAAATAGCTACAGAAGCAAAGTATAGTACTATATAAATGAAATTAAGATTTTAACATATCAATACTAAATTTATGGTCTACTATATAAATCTGGTCACATGGTTTGTTACTTGCAGACGCTAAGACATGTAAAAAATAACTTATAATAAGTGCATTTCCATGGGAAATTCACTTCATTGTTATTTATGAAAAACAAATAGGAGGGCCGGGAGTTTGGCCTAGTGGTTAAAGTGCTTGCCTAGCATGCACCAAGAACCGGGTTCAATTCCTTGGTACCACATACATAGAAAAAAAAGCCAGAAGTGGTGCTGAGGCTCAAGTGGTAGAGCTCTAGCCTTGAGAAAGTCCAAGGACAGTGCTCAGGCCCTGAGTTCAAGCCCAGGACTGGCAAAAAATAAAAAATAAAAAAAATAGGAGAGAACAACTGAGAAAATAAAAATAAGCCATAGGAAGTCATGCTTCCCATGTCAATTGTAGAAATTAATGTGCTTTGTTGTTTGGCAAGTAGATCCTGAAGCAGAGTTAGTGCCTGTATACAGTTTTGAGAATTTTAAAGGAGAAAGAAATTACTGCAGTGTCATAGCATTCTAGACGTTGAAGATTGTTTTGATGGTATGAGGATTACGCAAAGATCTGACATACTAGCTTTTAACTTTTACTCCAATCAAAGCAATGATTTATGTCACAAAACTTAGCTAATCTTGTCTTTTTTCATAAAAATATATTTCTCTTTATTCAGATTTTTAGAAAACATCATATAGTAAGCATTTTAATTTTTTATCTTAATCTTTTTTTTTGCCAGTTCAGGGCCTTGAACTCAGGGCCTGAGCACTGTCCTTGAGCCTCAGTACCATCTCTGCCTTTTTTTCAATACATAAAAGTCATTTACTGTGAATCTGCAAACCAAAATATATCTAATTTTTAACTATATTCAGATATACAAAATGTATCATAGTCTACATTACCCTCATTCACACAAATAACTGCATTTATCCTGTTTTCCTCTCTCTCCTTTGTCTTCTTTTTTTTCTCTCTGTTGCAAGGTAGATTTACTTTTTTATTGTAATATATAGAGGGATTACAATTATATTCACCAGATAGAGGGTACTTCTCACGCATTGATACCCCTTCTCATGTTTTTGTCCCTATTTCCCTCCCCTAACCCCCTCCCACTCATCTTGTTCCCCCTTCCCTTTCCTATTTCAAATAAATAAATAAACATATATACCAGGTGTATATATAAATTTACAATATTCATACAAATATACAATATACCAGGTAACAAATTCAGATACTGTAATAATATGAGATTAACCAAAGGGCAACAAAAGAGAAGAGAAATAACCTAGTACATTAAGAACAACAATCATTCAAGATAAAGCTCTTGTTTCCATATCCTGGAGATCCTTTCATTTAGCCTCATCCTATAGGGCCTTATATATCTAGGTTTTGAGCTACGGCATCTTTCGGAGAACACATGAAGCTGAATCTCTCAGCACGGTCTGTTGGCTGCAGGTCTGTCTGTAGCAATAATAGGCAAGGTACGGATGCCCTGGGTAAAAGCACTGTACACACATGTGCACATGCAGTGGAGCCTAGTCGGTAGACTAATTGCTGAAAGGAGTCATCTTTAAAGTTAAACTTGGACAACCTAAATGGAATAGGAAACAACTAGAGGCTAAAATTTTAAAAAAAATGTATATAACTCCACAATAACATTTATTTTTTAGTTACTACCTTTGTTCCCTTTCTTGCTCCATTAACTCATTAGCTACATCTAATGTGTCATGTTACACACATTTATCCGGATGTTTGGATGGTTACATCCACACAGATACAGAGTCAGCTCTTTCAGGCTCAGGACAGCTTTCCCACTAGGTAGGCTGTGATTGCACATTTTAAAAGTGGGGTGATTAATGTACTATGTTGTCTCTCATCTCCTTTGCTGTCCCTTGGTTATCTCATATTGTTATAGTATCTCACTTTGTTATCTGATATATTGAATTTATTTGTATTTGGATATTTGAAATTTGATAGGGAAGGGGGGAAAACCAAGACGGGTGGGGAGTGTGGGGGGGGAGGGAAATGGGTACCAAGACATGTGAAAGGGTATCAATGTATGTGAATTAATGCACCTTCTATCTGGCAAATATCATGTAACCCTTTTACTAATTACAATAAAAAAAATAAAATATAAAAGTGGGGTGAGATGGAGTTTGTTAGGAAAATCTGCTTTTTCCCAATTTGTCCTACCACAACTAAAATAAAAACCATTAAAAAAGAAGTCCTTTCTATCTGGGCTATTTTTTTAATGAGCAGTCTCTCTGTAAGTCAATATATTAACTCCTCAATTTCTGTTTCTCCTTATCAACATGTTCCAGGTACATGTTTCATCTTTTCAAAAAGTTCTTAGCCAACAGGTTTGAGAAAATATAGATGTGGTCTACATTTATAATAACAAAGTCAGTATTTGTCTACTATTGTAAAAGAATATAAAAATGGTTTAATCAGGAAAAAATTAAATAACAATTGTGTAATGTTAAGGATACAATGTGTTGATTGGCAGGAGTAATAAATTCTTATGCTCTTGTCATTGCATTCAGTGTCTTGCATACTTTTGCAGTTCATCTCTGAACATTTCATCTGGCACTTGCCAAGGAAATGTCTATCAGCATTTGTTGAAATAAAGGACAGTCTCCTGGTTGCTAAAATACTCTTAGAGAATAAGATTCATGCTTTTATCCAATTATAACCTTGCAAAATATAAATAGAACTATATAACTACTTGATGTATTATAAAAGGAAAGAAAAAACTGGAGTAATTATGATATAGAACAAATGAACAATGAGATGGTTTGTTCTTTAGTAAATTCCTGACACATGTCAATAATGAAAATTCCAAGGGTGGATCAAGAAAGTCAGGAGGCTGGGCTCTAGTAGCTCACTTCTGTAATCCTAGCTACTCAAAAGGCTCACATCTGAAGATTGTGGTTCAAAGCCAGCCTGGGGAGGAAAGTCTATGACACCCTTTTTTTTTTTTGTCAGTCCTGAGCCTTGAACTCAGGGCCTAAACACTGTCCTTGGGCTTCCTCAGGGCTTGAGATCTACCACTTTTGCCACAACACTACTTCTTTTTTCTATGTATTTGGTACTGAGGAATTGAAACCAGGTCTTCATGCATGCTAGGCAAGCACTCTACCACTAGGCCAAGCTCCCAGCCCCCATGACACTCTTATCTCCAATAAACTACTCACAGAACTCTGAAAGTGGTGCTGAGGCTCAAGTAGTAGAGCATTATCCTTGAGCACAAATAGATTTAGGGACACCACTCAGACCCTGAGTTCAAGCCCCAGGACTAGCTAAAGGAAAAGAATCTACATTATATCTCTGTGTCCTTTTGTTACAATGTTATACTAAGGCATTGCAGATTAACCTACACACCTCTGATTCTTTCTGGGCATTTTTTATTGCTTGTGAGAGTTCAGTTGGAGTTAATTATTGATTTGGTGATGAACTGATTCAGTTAACAAATTAGAGATTAGGAGTTGACAGATCTCTGTACCATATAGTCTAGCTGAGGTAAATATAATTTTTTATGCTTTTTGAGTATGGTTGTTTAATTGAACAAGTTGGAAATGCCTGACACTAGAAAGTCTCTGCTTCTGTGATCATTCTTGATTTTTTTTTTGTGGGTCTTGTTAAGAGATAGTCTGTCTTATTAGAGGGACAAATATGTAGGTTGTTTATAAGCAATCCCATTAGAAATAGGATCAATAAGGAAATCAAACCTCACAGTTCAAGATTTCTGCAATACCTACATTTTGTATTCTATTGTGTGTGTCATTTTTACATATTAGAACAAGGATAGACTTTTATTTTCTCACTATTTAAGTGGCTCATGCCTATAATGCTAACTGCTCAGGAGATTGGGATTTGAAGACTGAGGTTTGAAGGAAGCTTTGTAAGACCAACCTTTAAAACCTTTATTTACAATTAACCAGCAAAAATCCAGAAGTGGAGCTATGGTGCAAGTGAGAGAGCAATAGTCTTTCCAAAAATAATCCAAGCAAAGGAGCTGGTATTTTGTGTGCTCCTTTTGTTAAATTCCATAAACTGTTGAATTTCTGTTTTGATCTCCTTGATGACCCACTGGTGATTCAATAATGTGTTGTTCAATCTCCATGCATTACAGGGTTTTACTTGGTGGAGATTGGTTTTCTGTTCCAACTTAATTCCCTTGTTGTCTGAGAGAATGCAGGGAATAATTTCAGTGTTTCTAAATCTGCACAGGTTTGCTTTACGCCCTAAAATGTGGTCTATTTTAGAAAATGTTCCATGTGCTGCTGAGAGAATGTATATTCTGGTGTTGCTGGGTAGAATAATCTGCAGATGTCTGTTAGGTCTAATAAGGCCACGTAAGATGAAGCTAAATGAAAGGATCTGCAGGATATGGAAACAAGAGCTTTATATTATGTTATTGTTGTTCATTATGTACTATGTTATTTCTCTTTTCTTTTGTTGCCCTTTAGTTAATCTGTAATATTGTTACAGTATCTGACTTTGTTACCTGATATATTGTGTATATATATTTGTTTGTTTATTTAAAATAGGAAAGAGGAGGTGGGTAAACAAGATGATGGGGAGGGGATGGAGAGAGGGAAATGGGGACAAAAACATGAGAAGGGGTATCAATGTATGAGAGGTAATGTATCCTTTATCTGGTGAATATAACTGTAACCCCACTACACATTACAATAAAAAATTTAAGTAATACAATTCCACTATAATTTTATATTCTAGCAGCCAGACTATGTAAGATTCATATGTCTTTCGTGTAAAATCTATGAATTTGTATTGCTGCAACCTCACTAAAAAACCTGTATCCAAATGGTAAATATTTTTTGATGTAAGTTAAATAAATGTTGTGGGAAAAGAGAAAAAAAATCCAAGCAAGAGGAGAAGGTCCTGAGTTCAAGCCCCAGTACACTCACAAAAGAAAAAAAAAATTCTAAAAACATCACAAGCCTGGTAATATCTAAAATAAATGTTGATTTGTGTTTTGAATCCTCAACATGAAATAAGCAAAAGCTTATTCTATTACATAAAGCTTATTTAGGCAGTATTTTGAATGTTTGAGCAATCTGATAGTTTAAACACATGACTATTACCTTGTTGATTCTTTCTTGGGAAAACATAGTCTCTTATGAAGATAGTGATTTAAAAGTATTTATTTGTTTTACCAATAAAATATCAGATGTTTTATCAATAAAAAGATTCTAAATAAGGTCTATATTTAATATAATTTGCTATACTAAATTATAGTACATGTATACATATCTGGTAATATATACATGATGCACATATACATATGTACCTATACATGTACACATGCATATATAAATACTTATGGTATATACACACAGGTACATATGTGGTACATGTATACATATACATATATTTGATGTATTCATTATGGAACATAAACACATATGGTACCTATACATATTTTATTGTTAATAGCACATAATTATGTACCATCTGTTTCATGACTAATTTAAAAATTATTTTAAAATCAGATTTTTTTTATCAATAAAAAGATTCTAAATATGTCTATCTTTAATTTTTATCTTCAGGTTGGTGAGACCAGATGCAAAAAGGTTTGTACTTCTAAGTCTGATTTGAGATCTAATGACTTCAGCATAGTTGGAAGCCTACCAAGAGATTTTGAACTATCCAATTATGACTGCTATGGAAAGCCTATTGAAGTCAACAATGGACTTGGGAAATCCCAGGCAAAGAACAATAAGAAGCCTCCCCCCGCCAAACCTGTTATCCCAACAGCAGCAAAGCGAATCGATCTGTATGCAAGAGCATTATTTCCTTTCTGCTTCTTGTTCTTCAATGTTATATATTGGTCTATATATCTATGATAAGTCTTTTCCATTTGTATAAGATGAAAGCCCATCTCATTGTGACAAACCCAATTCATAAATGCTGATCTGTGAAAACTTTTGCATTTTCATAGCAAAAAAATGCACTTTGAATGCCATTTGATTGCAATCAAATGAAGCACCTTACTTTTGAATGGCAGCATGATCCTGTAATGTCTGTGCTGTAATGGTGATGTATATATGTCTAGCAAACCTGCTGCTTCACTAATGAATAAAAGATCTGCCTACTACATAATATAAACCCAAACAATCATCTTCAGTTAATGTAACCTGCAAATTCTTCTGATAAACCTGATGAAACACTAGTATGCACGTCAACCCCATCAATGTCACCATTCTGATGTATGCAGCATTTCCAATTTCCTTCTTGTAGGTTTTAAAAAGAGCCATCTTATCCTTGTATGAATTTAGATGGTATTATTGCAGTTGAAGCAGTTATATAAAATATTGTTTAAGCTTTGTAAGTAGAAGCATATCAGTTATACTTATGCAGGTTCTGTGGAAAAATAAAATTCAGAAACTATTAATGTGTAAAATCAACTCCTTTAAAAGTGTGCCTGTGTTTCAAGATGCCATATAATAAAACATAGTAGGTATTTTTGAAACAAAAGGAAATCTGGGCTTACATGAATATCTATAGGATTCTGACTTCTGATAAAATAAAAGCAAATAAATGATAAATGTCTCAATTATGTACTTAAGATAAAAATCAATGTACTTAATGCACCTTAAAACAAATATATTTTCATGCATTTCATTTGTTGATACAAAGTACAAAAGAGCTTTGTGCCTTAATAACAATATCATGTATTTTGAATTGGCATGCAGTAGTAAATATGTACTTTCATGTCATTTTTAGGAATCTCAGAAGAAATAAGTACCTTATTCATAGGGGCAACTTGAGTTAGAAATATATATATATATATGTGTGTGTGTGTGTGTGTGTGTGTGTGTGCATCAAAGCATTTTAACACCTTTATTTTGTTTAAAAGCTGATATATTTTACATAAAATTTAAAATGTCTTATGAATTCACTCCCTTTGTTTATATGAATATTTTGTAAAATGTTACAAAACAACCAAGGACTGAGTAGTTTCTTTTCTTACTTTAGATTTCATTTCTAATTATGAGTTATTTTTCTGCAAAAAGTGTAGATGACTAAAATTACTTACTTTGATGTTGTTGTAACATGAAAGTCTTAGTCTTAAGGCTCCCCATTTCCTACCAGTGTCATATCTAATATACCTATTTCTTGATGCCACTACTAAAATTAGAGATTTCAGTAATTTACATAAAACTTTAGACCACAGTAGTATATAAGGTCATTGTTTAGAACGTTTTGAACAAGACTTTGAAATAGCCAATAAGCCAATTGGCCAATTAATTAATATAATAAAGTTAAATATATTTTGCTTAGGCAAAATGCCAGATAGAATTCAATGCTAGGCAGTTCATTGAAGAATTTAACTTTCATTAATCTTACTACTCATTAAATTTCTTATAGTACTCATAGTTACAAAATCATGCTCCATATATATCTGAATAATTTTGAAATAAAGTAAATAATCCTATGGAACTTCAATATTCTACCATAATCCATAATGTAACTATGTAGTTATCTCTATATATACACACATATATAATTATATCTAGTCATACATGTGATTTAAATCACTTATATTTTTATTTGTGATATTTGCTTATGGTATGTTTTTTAATCTATTGCAAATCGTATTCATACTCTAGACTTTTTGGTAGAAGATGTACCATATTGAAGACAGTTGTCACTATTTAAAAACATATTTGCTGGTTTGCTGAAAATCATGTGAATGATTTCTGTAATACACTGATAGTCTGTAAAGATTGATTTTCATACTCAAGTAGATATAAATATCTATCCCATAACTAAGTGTGTATGAATGATTATGATTTGTGTTTGCTAACGATTTGTGAATTAATTTTATTTTTAAAAATTATCTTTAAATAGTTATACAAGGGATTTCAATTCAACATGTAAGTTTATGAGTACAATCAATGTCACCCCTTCCATCATTCTCGCCCATCTTTCTGATAGTTCATAACCCTTTCTCTCAAAGAGTCAGTAACTTCAATCCAGGGCAATCTAACCTGTGTGGATGTTCCACATTTCCAACCTCTAGCTAAACCCTTAAATACTGAAGATAATGTAATGAGTAAAGGAAAGCATAAATGATCTATAGCTTCAAGTACAGTTTCTAAGTGTTAGGTCCACTGGGGAAAATGGCCCCTTGCTTTTTGGTCTCCCTTGGTATACGGATGACCCTTCCCTAGAAGTCCCCACCCCTACTCAGGTACCTGGCACATCTGTGATGTCATCACTTCTGCTGTTTCTTTCCTGCACGTCCCTGGAGTGACACCTTTCCCCTCCATTATTAGTTCTGCTCTTGCAGCCCTTCCCTTTCCCTTCCCCTTCCCATGCTCCTACTTTCCCTTCCCCTGCATCTCTTACACTTCCCTGTACCTTCTCTCTTGTACAATCCCCTCCAATAAACTTTTTTATGCTTGAACTCTCAGCAGTCTGGCACATACCAAGTTTTTACAGTTTTCCCATTTGATGTGTACTGGAGTTCTTCCAAAAGGGAAAAACTACTTTGGCCTTAATTTGACTTCTTTCCAAGTAGAAATATAGGTTTATTTATTTTTTGAAGGCCTTTATTCCTAATGCAAAACCAACTGTGTTACAAGAATACAGTAACAGGAATAAGGCCATGAGTTCCATCTCCAGCACTAAAACAAACAATTACTCCCCAAAAAATCACAATAAATGCCTTTGTGGATGAATGTGAATGTTTGCATGAGACTGATACTACAATGGATGTGCTGGATTAGAAGATGTCCACATTTAAATTGTAGGTAACTGCTTTCAAATTTCCCTCCAAAAACACTAAAACTGATTTTTGCCATCATATGCCCAATCAATCTCCTAGCCACCTCTCATACTCCATTTTACATTGTGGACATATTACTCTTTTATTTATAAAAAAGGAAAAGAAACTACTGTTTTAACATTGTTTCAGACTTCCAAATAAGCTGAAGAAACATTACATAGAAGTTCTATACATCTTTCATCCAAATTCTGCAAAATTTCATGTTTTTCTTTTCACGTTGGCTTTGCTTGGTTCCCACTACATGTACAGGAGATAAATGTTTCTAAATCTCTTAAAGCAAAATATCAGATAAAATGATCTTCAGTGCACTGAAGTTGTGTACTCCTGAAACACATGAAGTTTCTCTACGTAACTATAATAGTACAATGAACAATAAGATCTCACCATCTAGAGACTTAAATCAAATTTGCCAATTACCTCTCTATGGTCTGTTGCTATTCAAGATTCAGTCCAGGGACAGATACTGCATTTAATTGTGACATTAATTTCTTTAAAACAGAGCTGTTCAGTTATCTTCATTACTCAACAATCTAAAAACTTTCACATAACTGGGGTCTTCATGCATGTTTCGCAAGCACTCTATCATTAGGCCATTTAAACTCCCAGCCCAATACGATGCATCTTGATCAATATCACCTTTCTTTTGTCCTTTACCATGTTGAACAATGATCAGAGTAATAAATGTGGCTTGTTCCTTTTCTGTTCCATTAACTGATTAATGTTTCATTTCTTTTCAGTGTGCTGATCTTGAATGTAAACTTTTTCAAATACTCCTTTCAAGTAACACATATTTTATTCAATATTAAGTGTTTTAGTCATAAGAGTTCATCTCCAGTGGCAAATGAAATTAAAATATTTTCCTTTAGATGTGAAGAACTGAAATTAAGCTGATCTAAAAACACTCAATTTAGCATTTATATTAGGACAACTTGAGATTACATGCATAGGTGTAAAAAAAGATAGTTAAAACATTTAAATGTTTTTGTTCTATTCAATAACATTTTTTTGGTAGGTGGTGAGGCTTGAACTCTGGGCCTGGGCGATGTCCCTGAGCTCTTCAGCTCAAGGCTACCACCCTACTCCTGAAACCACAGCCCACTTCCGGTTTTCTAGTGGTTAGTTGGAGATGAAGATCTCCCGTACTTAGCTGGGTGCAGTGGCTCACTGCTGTAATCCTAGCAACTCAGGAGGCTGATATCTGAGGATCAAGGTTCAAAGCCAGCAGGGGCACAAAAGGACCTGAGACTATTATCTCCAATTAACTTCTAGAAAACTGAAAGTGGGAATTGGCTCAAGGGTAGGGCTATAGCTTTGAGCTGAAGAGCTCAGGACCAGGGCCCTGGCCAAGATCAAACCCCATGACCCATCAAAAAAAAAACAGCGATCCTCAGCAATTAACCTCCTTAGCTAGGATTACAGGCATGAGCCACAATGCCTGGCTTCAATAATTTGTTAAATATTATTACTCTGCTGTGAAAGAATAAATTTACCAGGTGCTGGTAGTTCACATTTGTTATTCTTGCTACTCAAAAAACAGATCAGAGGGTCACAATTCAAATCTGTCTTCTAGGCAGAAAAGTCATAGAGGCTCCCAGCAAAAGAGGTGGACATATAGATATGATTCAAGTGATAGATTACCAGCCTTATGTGAAAAAAAAAGCAAATGATAGCAAGATTTTCTGAGTTCAAGCCCCAATGCTAGCACAAAAAAGGTCTTGAATTTTAAAATTCAAATTATATTCTGAAATTATTGGATATTTATGCAATATAACAACAATTTAACATTGTTACTCACTTTTCCTTTTTCAAAAAGAAACTAGACTTGGCCTTCTAAGGATTAAGGTGTCAAGCTTGTTTGTCTTTTAACGTATAAACATATCACAAGAGAGATCACAGATTTTAATGGGGTTAATAGTAATACAAAGCCTTCAAGGTAGCCAGGAGCCTTTGTCTTCCACCTGTAATCCTAGCTACCTAGAAGGCTGAGGTCAGAGGATAGTGGTTCCAAGTCTGCCTGCACAGAAAAGATCCCAGGGAGACTCATTTCCAGATAACACTCAAAAACCAAAAGTGGTGCTGTGGCTAAGTAGGATAGTGCTAGCCTTGAGCACAAAGAGGCTCAGGGACAGTGCTCAGGCCCTTAGTTCAGGTCCCATGACCCACCAAAAAAAAAAAAGAAAAAAAGAAAAGATTCAAGGTGTGCGTGGGGGAGGGTATTGTATGTGTGTGTCAGAACTGGATTTAAACATAGTTAACATTTTCTCTATAGATATCATATATATATATATATATATATATATATTCTGGGAGGTAGAAGGGGGGAAGGAAAGGGGAAAAAAAACATGAGAAGAGGTGTCAGTGTTAGAGAAGAAATGTACCTACTACCTGGTGAATGTAACTATAACCCCTCTATACATTATCCCAACATAAAATACAATAAAAATGTTATTATATCTTTAAACAACAAAAGCAGAAAATATCGTAAGTTCTGTTCCAGTAAGATTTTCTGTATTTCAACTAACAAAGGCAATTTACTATATATTTTTTTTTTGGTCAGTCCTAGGGCTTGAACTCTGGGCCTGGGCTTTGTCTCTGAGCTCTTCAACTCAAGTCTACTGCCCTATCCCTTGTGACATAATGCCACTTCTGGTTTTCTGGTGGTTAATTGGAGATAAGAGTTTCACAGACTTTAGTGTATGGACTGGCTTTGAACCATGATTCTCAAATCTCGACCTCTTGAGTAGCTAGAATTACAGATGTGAGCCACCACACGCAGCTGGCAATTTTCTTCTATGAATATTATTAAACTTCCCATATATCCTACCTCAAGATAATTATCAACCATTCTAGATTAGAATAATGAATTAAAATTGTATGTAGCTACACATATATGAGGTATATAATATAGTAAGGATCACGTTAATTAAAAAAAACTCTAAAAAGTATTACTGGGAATCAGTTGTTCATGGTTGTTTCTAGCTACTCAGAAGGCTGAGATCTGTCGGACAGATCTCACATCTAGAGGCATGATTCAGTTGAGCCTAACTCTAGGAAGCAAGCTGAACAAGTGTGAGGCTGAGTTCAAGCCCCAGTACAACTAAAAGTTTTTTTTAATTGTAAAGATGAATAAAATATAACTTTCAATATTAAGTAAATGTATATCAATATTATAAGAAGGAAAAGTATGTCAGCATACAAATTACTATACTACAAATGAAAATGTAGAGGATATCATACAAAGTAAAATCACTGTCTGTAAGGTAGCACAAAGGCGATGGGTCCCCATCTCCCACAGTTTAGCTAGAACTGTGAAACTATAGGTCCTTTGCCAATTATGTCCACAGAGTGGAGATTTTATTGTTCAATTAGCCCTGCTTCACCCTATGCCACTGATGACTGGAACAGAAACACTTTTCTGTGAAATGGTAAGCAAGACATGGAGGCAAATCATTTTCAATTTGGAAAAATCCAACTCAGTTTATTATCTGTTCTCATGGGTCAGTCCTTCAAGTCCAGAGTTGTAAATGGTTGAAAATGACATTCAATATCAATCAATGTCCGTCTGATGAACTTGCAAACTCCAGCCTTTCACCATAGGGCTCTGGAGAATTTCCTCCTCAGAAAATCTGGCATGTTACTGCAGTATTCTATCCGATTGCTTTGATAAGTAACTGGGCCATTCTTTAGTTACAATCTGTCCACTTTTCAGCCACAAAGGTGATCATTAGCTTCTTAAACTACCATGTATCATATGGAGCTCATTAAGGGAGAATAACTAAGAAGTTCTGACTTGGACTATTATGAAGCCTCTTTGTAAACACAGCTGCACTTTTCCTGTTTATTGATTCTTAGGCTCAAAAGTTCATTCATTAGAAAAAATTTAACTAGTTTCCAGTCATCCACAGCCATCTTGGAAGTTTTTGAATTTTTATGACCATTATTTTTAATGTCCAATAGGACATCCAAACATAGGGGTATCACTAAAGGATGGATAAAGGAGTCCCTCATCCTTCAGATAAAATCACAGGTCCTTAAGATTCATGCATGAAAAGAATTTAAAGGTGTGTCACAAAAAAGAGAGAGTATGACAAAGTGAAATGTTTAGCAAGAATTTATTTAATATTAATACAGAGTGGTGTAAATTGGAATTTGTGACTGAAGACCCTGAGAGAATGAAAGTCATGTACAACAGATGAACAGGAAGCAGAAAATTTATTTGATAAACAGAATGATCCCACTGAAGATACTCAGACTAAGCCATGGCAATTACATTGTTTAAGGTGTTTTTTTTAATGTATTTCCGTCTGGCTACGTTTTGAGGACCCTCACAACAGTGAGTGCCTTTTAATTTTCATACAGGGTTTTGGCACTACAAACTCAATGCCACATATTTGCTTCCTTACCCTTTTGCCCTACCCAAGGTATCTTTCTACATTCTTATTTCCCTTTAGCTTCTGTCCTCAGTTTGTCACTGAACACAGGTGAAGGTTAGTAAGTTTCCATTTAAATTTAGGAACTCCTCATTTAGGATTCTTGACCTTGATTGCAAAATAAGAAGTTCTGGACAAATCATGATGGTAAGAAAACTTGGTGGAGCTTTACTGAGGAAGCAAGCAAACAAGCAAGCACACAAACAGAAAAATAGACAAAAAGCAAACAACAGATAAGCAGAAAGAGAAGGAACACACACACACAGTGTGTGAATACTCTTGAGTGGGAGAGAACAACACACACACACACACACACACACACACACACACACACACAGCTCTTTTGGCAGTTGGGGGTACTTGTATGGTAAGGTATGGGAATTTGGCTTCAAAGTTGTACAAAATTGGGTGTTTTGTCTTTGTTCTAATCACTCCTGGTGTTATTTTCTGAATTTCTGGATGTTTTGGGAACTGTTTGCAGGTGAGACTTTGGGGCCTGACCTCCATCTCTGAGGCCTGATTCTGGCTCAGCGGCAATTAAAGGGCTTTGACCAGGCATTCGGTCCTTTGCATACCGCTCTTAAGGTATCTCTGTGTATGTGACTCTATTGAGCCCCCCGCAGCTTCGTGGGTCTTGCAGCAGCTCAGGTCTCGCGCACTTTCCTGCACCTGTCCTGCCCAGTACCTGAAAGTCCCCACCCAGACCCTTAGTGGTAGCCCAGTGGCCCTCTTCCTATTGGCTAGCTTCCCAGTTCCCACCTTCTCTTACCCCAACAGTATATAACTAATTGTCTGACGCAATAAAGAGAGAGCATGAAAGAACAGCAGATCAGATCAGCAGAGATCAGCAGAGAGATCTGATGCGCTTTCATGGTTAACACTGCTTCTGACTCAGCGTGGTTTTTTTCTTCCCCAGCAATTGAGGGAGGGCTGGGTCATTGATACTTACCATCTGGCTGGGCTCCTGGGGGAATATAGGCTGGCCCGGTGTGTCCCTCCCCGTTCCTGTGTTGCTGCCCCAGAGAGAAGCAACATGAGAGTGCATCGTGCCATTAAACAGATCCATATCCTTGAGATAAGGAAAGTGCCTTCTTACCTACATTTTGGGTAGGAAACTGCTTAAGTTTTGAGAAGCATTTTTTTCAGGAAGGTATACATTCTATCAGTCAAGTGTTAATTCTTAGGATGAGGAGTGCATCCCTCAAAAAGGAATGCATCTTGTTGTATCTCTTTGAAGCAAATGATGGCACTTTTATGTTTCTAAATATCATATTTTTAAGTTGTCATCACCAGGCCTCAGTTTCCTCAAAGGATTCTGTCTCATTTTCCCTTAAATGACTTTGGTCCCTAAATCATGTATGAATATCTCCTATATTTGCTGTAAATTGACCATGCCTCATTTTCTTGTTGTATATCCTGCTTCATTTTCATTGCTCTGTGTTTAGATTTAACTTAACCCACTGCCTGCATGTTGTATGAGAACTCAATTTCCCAAGGGCCTAACTCCTATTTATATAATAAAATAAAGTAAGGAGATATGCAGAAAAAAGAGAAATACTTTCTGCTCATAATCCAGAAGTGAGAGTTAAAGACTCAAGATTGTGGTTCAAATGTTTGGATTTTATACTTTCTGAGCTAAGTAAACTCATTTCTAAACTTTGGCAAAGATATTTGAGTGGTAAGATGGGTGAGGTCTATCCTACTGTCAGGACTTGTTTAGTCAGATAAGCCTTTTAAACTTTCTGTCTTCTCATATTCAAAACGAGTTCTCTTATTTTTATGACTTCAGTGGACAAAGCAAATCTAGATGATTCCTCTGTAACTCTCCTACTTCTGAAATATAACATTAAATTTAAAATGGAGTATGGAGGAAAGGGAAGTTTTTTCAGTATTAGTCTTTCAGTTTACTTCTTGGTTTTCACTTCTGAGTCTGGTGGTCCTTTTGATACTTGTTACAAATAATATAAATTCCCTGTCTCCTCATCTTTCTAGCTGTGTCCTCATAGGGAGGCAGGAGAAGATGAAAGACAGAATGTAATGTGGAAAATATTTTTCCTAGGCTATTGTCTTGGTTTTCTGTTTTTCTCTTACTGACCTGTCCCAGAAATTCTTCTTTTCTCACTCTACAAAAGAATAATAAACCAAATATAAGAATTCCCTGTTACTAAATCTAGCCTGTCATGTACAGTGGTTAAAAGCAAAGACACAGAAACAGCCCAGGCTGGAATTCTGCTTACAAATAGTTAAATCTTGGTAAATTATTTAACATCTAAACCTCAGTCTCCTTCCTTGATGATAATGATGATTCAATATTATCCTGAGTATTGAATGTATTATCTTATATAAGGTATATAGCAGAGCTCACTGCACATACATACATAGTGAATGATGGCTAGATAATATCAACAAGAGAAAGTATTGAGACAGGAAGTTGGCCGCAGGTAAGCACTGGTAAATCCCATTACCCAGATCTAGATGCTACAGGAAAGGCAACCAGTCTGTATCAATTCCTTCCCCCTAGGCCAGAGACATGTCTAGATTGAGCAGCAATTGTGGTAAGGGTCAGTTACTTCTCATCACGTGGCTTTAGCTTTCCAGATGGGATCCAGATCTTCTAAAAGATTTTGTTCTCAATACTCAACCTATTTTCTGAAAAGTGGATCTTGAGTAGAGAGAAGGATCAGTGACAAGGCAGTGAATTTTTGGTAAAAACAGTAAATATATGGTCCATCATCACTAGATTTGTAGAGGCTAAAGGGGGAGGGGATGTTTAACTCTAAAACAGGATTATTCCTTTGTAATGGAAAAGATTCTCTCTTCATGCTCTTGCCTTCTGATTCCTGATTGCTCCCTACTCGCATTTTTTACCATCAAAGCAAGACTGTGACCCATGCTTTATTAAAGTAAGGCAGAGGCATCATTCTTCCATGCTGTTGCTCCGAGGCATAGGATCCACTTAGAAAGGTCTTGGTGATGGAGTGCCATCACTTAACCAATCAAATCAAAGATGCGCTCCTCCTTGAAAGGGTCTGGGAGTTGGGGAGGCAGAACAGAAGGTGGGCTCAGATAAAGGATACATGTCTCTAGATTCCCTTCTCAGAAAGTCCATTTTGTTATTTTTCTTTCCCTTCTTTGATTTTCCTTTTAAATAAACTTGGTCTATGTACTTCAAACACATGCCTACCTTTTAATTCTTTAACAGGTAGAGAAAAAGGAATCCACAATCATAGATAATATTAAAACAATTGATGATAGGCTTTAAAAAATACCTGAACGGCAGGGCCTGGTGGCTCCCTCCTAGCCACTCAGGAGGCTGCGATCTGAGGACCACAGTTCAAAACTAGCCTGAGCACAAAAGACCATGAGACTCTTATCTCCAATTAATCACTGGAAAACGGGAAGTGGGACTGTGGCTTCAGGAGTAGGGTGGTAGCCTTGAGCTGAAAAGCTCAGGGACAGCACCCAGGCCCAGAGTTCAGGCCCCAGGACCCCCCCCCCCAAAAAAAACCCTCTGGACGTATTAACAAAGATGCATAGAACTTTGAATCTTTATCTTAGAATCCAAGTTACTGATATAAATGGAGACTAGTAAGAAACTATAAAAACATTACTCAATAAGTGTAGGAGAGCTTGAGGTCTATAATTAAAATGTGAGGTGGCAGGTGTAAGAGATGATTATTGGCATTCATTTTCAAAGTAAGGTGTCTCACCTGGTCATGAGTTTACAGTGGCAACTGTTAAGGTCATGCATTTAAAAAGTTCTTAAACACAAAGAAAGGGGCAATAAATAGGAGAAGAGTGGGCCATAATGAAGTGAGAAATGAAATAAAAAAAAAACATGTGTATGGCCAAAACATATTTGGAAACTTTCCTGCTAAAAGATAACAAAGAGGTGTGGATACACAAAAATCAATTTCTGCAATTCAATCTATCCCAAGACACGTGTCTTAATTCCCTAGTAGAAAATAATGAGGCTTGGGAGACCCGAAGGAAACTTGTACAGCCCGTGGTCCTTAGGCAATGGGACATCACGGGAGATACCAGGACACTAGGAAGATGAAACATTTCCTAGGAGTGCTCTGGAGATACCCTCTCAACAGTCACCCTTCAAGACAGAAATTAAATACTAATCTTCCTTTCACTCTACGTCCTGTCTCCAATCCCATTCTTCTTTGAGTTTGGACAAGTGAATGTTCTCACGGCAAGAAATGCAACCCAACCTAATGGCACAATTGCGTAGTCCAAGTATTTAAGGGTCATATGTACTTACTGAATTACAAATACATTTCAATACATATGAACATGTCTAAATCTTTGAAAGAATTTTCTAGGTACCTTAAACATGACATATACATTGAGCTGTTTCTTATCATTAAAGCATGTATGATGATAAAAAAATTAATTCTTATAATTATTATCCTGCGCAAGTCTATGATTTCAAACCTCTGAAACATAGAATATTAATTTATGTTCAATGGGCTTGCAGTACCAAAGTATTTCATTCTAATCTAGTGTTTTGAAGTTTGAAAATCCAAGCTACTAAATATAGTGGTAATTCTCAATCAGAATATCCAATGAATCTAATGACAATGTTTTATATTTGGAAGTTACCTTTAAGATGTATGAGTCTAACTTCCAACTAGTAGAACTATGTTAACTATCCTTGAGGATATATAGTTTTATTGTAGCTGCAATATCTTTGCATTTACCATATAGATATAGATAAATTACATCATGAGGCATGCAGCTTGAAATCTGGGCCTGGGCTCTGGCCTTCAGCTCAAGGCTACTGCCCTATCCTTGGGCCACAGCCCAACTTCCCATTTTCTAGTAGTTAATTTGAGATGAGTCTCTCATTATTTAGTGCCAGGGCTGGCTTTGAACCTCCATCTTCAAATCTCTGCCTCCTGAGTAGCTGGGATTACAGGCTACCACGTCCAGCCAGAAAAATATTTATTAAACTCTTAATCATTTGATAGATGACAACTTTAGTGCTGATCAAACACCAAGGTAAATTAGGCCAATGCCCTAGTGAATTTCATCCATAGATAAGGGAGACCTTAGAAAAATGAGTCAGGATAGACAGGTAAAAAGCTGGGGATATTATCCTATTTGTAACAAATATTAAAAGGACAAGAATGGTTTTAACAGGAAAAAGTAGTTAAAACCTGGAAAAAGTAGTTAAGTTCTCCTCCCACCACATCTTCTTTTTAATATTAAATTACAAGATTAGGAGAAACTGGACAGGCTATTCAAATCTGTGTCTTTGGCTTTGAAAGGATAAAAATCTCTCTTGGATGAATGATGACTGGAAATGTGACAGAAAGAGATCCAGAAGGTCACCTGTGTTTTGGGTGGGTCATGTTCATCTTACCACCCAGAGCCACTATTTAAGGATTAAGAGAAGGGAAGTGGGGGGACAAGATTGGGAGGGGGGTGAGTCGAGAGAAACGATGACCAAAACATGAGAAGGGCTATCAGTATGCGATAAGTAATGCTCCTACTACCTGAGGAATGTAACACTAACCCCTCTATACACTATCCAGACAATAGAATTAAAAGAAAAAAAATGGATTAGGAGGAGCTGTAGACTGATGTGCATTTCAATCCTGCTTAGAAAGTAAGAAATCTACAGATAAACTATCACATTTGAATCTTCATCTCCCATTTCCTATACACAAGGCAGGAATTATTTCCCTCTGTTCTCCATAAAGCCTATTTGTTAGAATAAATTGTTAGTAAAACTTTCACCTTATGAGACTTTTTTTGTGAGACATGTTATAATGCTGACGTGAAACTCACAGATACAAGAATTTTCATGTAAACCAATAAGGTGGTTGGGGAGAGGCCACCATCAATCCTCTATGACAAAGGCATGGATACGCACCCTTAAAGGCAGAGAAAAAGAGGTTGGAGCAGGTAACTTCACTTCAACCTTATTATTTATTTTTAAAGGCCTTTTGAAGCCTTTTGGTTTCTGAACTGAAAATTTGTGTTTGACGTTGCATGGCGTAAGACAATAAAAAGTAGGACTACCTCCTAAATTGTGGGGGAAATATTAATGGGACATTTTCTCTTTTTTTTGTGAGACATGGGGCTTGAACTGGCCTGGGTGCTCTTCAGCTCAAGGCTATCATCCTACCCCTGGGCTGAGCTCTTCAGCTCAAGCCTACCACCCTACTTTTTTTTTTTGAATAGTGATTTTTTTATTTTAATGTATAGAAGGGTTATGTTAGCCAGATAGAAGATGCATTACTTCTCACACATTGATACTCCTTCTAATGTTTCTATCCCCATTTCCCGCTCCCAACTCTCTCCCTGCATTTCCCCATCCTATTTCAAATAAACAAATAAACATACTATAGCAGATAACAAAGTCAGATACTGTAACAATATGAAATTAACCGAAGTCACCCTACCCTTGAATCAAGTCCCACTTCCCATTTTCTAGAGGTTAATTGGAGATAAGAGAATCAGGTCCTTTTGTGCCAGTGCTGACTTTGAACCTTGATCCTCAGATCTCAGCCTCCTGAGTAGCTAGGATTACAGGTGTAAACCATGGCACCTGGCTCTTTTTCTAAATTTTTATTTTATTTTTTATTGTCAGAGTAATGTGTAGAGGGATTACAATTACATTCACCAGATAGTAGGTATATTACTTCTCACACATTGATACCCCTTCTCATGTTTTTGTCCCCATCTCCCTCCTCCACCCCTCCCAATCATCTTGTTCTCCCCCCTTTTCTTTCCTATTTCAAATAAACAAATATATATTATATATATATATATAATATACCAGGTAAGTCTTTGGCACATCTTTTAATGGGATGGTTGTTTCTTTGAAGATTAGTATGGGATAGATTTAATTTTTTAGCTGTAGATATATTTTAGTTATGTCTGTTATATGGTTAGTGAAGATCTTCTCCCACTCTGTGGGTTTTCTATTTAACTTTGTAACTATGTCCTTTGCAATACAGAAGCTCTGCAATTTAATGCGATCTCATTTGTCCAAACTCTCTTTAATTTGTTGTGTTCCTGTGTTTTTATTAAGAATGTTTCGACCTGTGCCAAGGAGGCTTAGTGTATCTTCTATTCTTTCTTGTAAAGCTTTTAGGGTATATGGCCTATAGATACAGGAAGAAATGCTCGACATCACTGGCCATAAAAAATGCAAATCAAAACAACTCTGAGATTCCACCTCACTACAGTTAGAATGGCCATGATCAAGAAATCCAATAACAACAGATGATGGCAGGATGTGGCCAGGAAGGATCACTACTACACTGCTGGTGGGAGTGTAAATTTGTTCAACCACTATGGAAAGCAGTATGGGGATTCCTCAAAAGTCTAAACATAGAGTTCCCCTATGACCCAGTAATTCCACTACTTGGCATTTACCAAGTGTCCAGAAACAAGGACATACCAAATCCACTAGCACAATGATGTTTATTACAGCACTATTTACCATAGCGAAGATATGAAACCAACCTAGATACCCCTCAGTAGATAATCGGATCAAGAAGACATGGTGTTTATATGAAATGAAATTCTATGCTGTCATCAGAAAGAATGACATGGCCCCATTTGTAAGGAAATGGAAAGACTTGGAAAAAATCATATTAAGTGAAGTAAACCAGACCCGAAGGAATGTAGGCTCAATGATTTCCCTCATTTGTAATAATTAGTACAGACCTAGGCCTCTCCTAGTAGAAGATTACAATAGCTCAAGCCCCAGATACATAAGGCCATATAGGATGAGGCCAAATTAATGGACCTCTAAGACAGGGAAACAAGAGCTTAATTATGAGTGACTGTTGTTCTTAATGTACTATGTTCTTTTTTTCTCTTCACTTGTGTTGCCCTTTGGTTAATGTCATATTCTTACCGTATCTGACTTTGTTACCTGGTATATATATATATATATATTTGTTTATTTGAAATAGGAGGGGAGGAAATGAGGGGAGGGGTGGGGGAGGGAAATGGGCAATGGGGACAAAAATATAAGGAGTATCAATGTGTGAGTAGTAATGCACCTTCTATCAGACAAATATAACTGTAACCCCTCTATACATTAAATTTTTAAAAAGTCATTTAAGAAGTGAAAAAAAAACAATAAACAATACACCAGGTAACATAGTCAGATACAGAAACAATGTGAGATTAACCAAAGGGCAAAAAAAAGAGAAGAGAATCAACATAGTATATTAAGAACAATCACACAAGATAAAGCTCTTGTCTCCACACCCTAGAGTACATTTCATTTAGTCTCATCCTATATGAGTTTATTTACCTAGATTTTGAGCTATTGTAATCCCCTGCTAAGAGAGTCCTAGATGTGTACTAATTATTACAAATGAGGAAAACCATTGAACACTGCATCTTTAAATCTGGCTTACTTCACTTAATATTATTATTTTCCAAGTCTTTCCATTTCATTACAAATGGGGAGATGTTATTCTTTCTGATGGCTGTATAGATTTCCACTGTGTATAAATATCACATCTTCTTAATCCAATCATCTATTGAGGGGCATCTGGGTTGGTTCCATATCTTTGCTATGGTAAATAATACTGCAACGAACATCATTGTGCTAGTGGATTCAGTATGTCCTTGTTTCTGAACATTTGGGTAAATGCCAAGGAGTGGGATTGTGGGGTCATACGGGAGCTTTATGTCTAGTCTTTTGAGGAATCCCCATTCTGCTTTCCAGAGTTTACACTCCTATCGGTGTAGTAGTAATCCCTCCTAGCCATATTCCTGCCAGCATCTGTTGTTATTAGATTTCTTGATCATAGCCATTCTAACTGGGGTGAGGTGGAATCTCAAAGCTGTTTTTATTTGCATTTATTTTATGGCCAGAGATGTCGAGCATTTCTTCATGTATCTATAGACCATTCTTAGTTCCTCTTCAGAGAAATCTTCCTTTAAGAATGAGACATTTTCTTAAACATGTATTTTTTTGTGGAATTTTCCAATTACTTCAAGTAAAGAATAAAACCCAACAAAAATAGACACTTTTTTCTGGAGTGTAGAAAATATCCTTGAAATTGGAACTTACTGTCTACTTACCTCTTAAAAGTGTATAGGGGGGTTGAGAATTTGGCCTAGTGGTAGAGTGCTTGCCTAGCACGCATGAAGACCTGGGTTTGATTCCTCGGTACCACATATACAGAAAAAAAGCCAGAAATGGTGCTGTGGCTCAAGTAGCAGAGTGCTAGCCTTGAGGAAAAAGCTCAAGGACAGTAGTGAGGCCATGAGTTCAAGCCCCAGGACTGGCAAAAATAAAAAAGCATGTAGGGATAAGTCACTATGTGTCTTTCTTTTTTTCTCTCTCTCTTTCTTTTCTTTTCCTTTCTTTCTTTCTTTCTTTCTTTCTTTCTTTCTTTCTTTCTTTCTTTCCTTCCTTCCTTCCTTCCTTCCTTCCTTCCTTCCTTCCTTCTTTCTTTCTTTCTTTCTTTCTTTCTTTCTTTCTTTCTTTCTTCTTACTTTCTTTCTTTTTTGCCAGTCCTGGGGTTTGAACTCAGGGACTAAGCACTGTCCTTGGACTTTTCTCAAGGCTAGAGCTCTACCATTTGAGCCACAGTACCACTTTTAGCTTTTTTCTATGTATATGGTACCGAGGAATCAAACCTGGTCTTTCCTGCATGCTAGGCAAGCACTCTACCACGAGGCAAAACTCCCAGTCCCATCACTGTGTGTGTGTGTGTGTGTGTGTGTGTGTGTGTGTGTGTGTGTGTGTTTTCCGCCAGTACTGGGCTTGAGCTCAGGGCTTGAGCACTGTCCTTGGACTTTCTCAGGGCTAGTACTCTACCACTTGAGCCTCAGCACCACCTCTGGCTTTTTGCTATGTATGTGGGGTGGGGTGCCAAGGAATAGAACCCAGGTCTTCGTGCATGCTAGGCAAGCACTCTACCACTAGGCCAAACTTCCAGCCCCACTGTGTGTTTTTAAGACACAGAGTTTATTGGTTGATTTATTAAACTCAGGGCCTGAGCACTGTCTCTCATCTTTATCACTCAAGGCTAGTGCTCTAGAACCTGTCTCACAGTTCCATTTCCAGGTTTCTTTTGGTGGTCAGTTGGGGATAGGAGTCTAAGAGTCTCAGATTCTCCTGCTCTGCGTGTGTGGACTTTGAATCTCACTATCCAGATCTCAACCTCTGAGTAGTCAGGATTACTCACTGGAGCGAGCACCAGCACCCAGTCCTAATTTTTATTTTTTTATTTTTTATTTTGCTTATTTTATTGTTGGAACAAAGTATAGAGAGGTTACAGTTACATTCCTCAGGTAATAGGTGCATTACTTCTTCCACATTGATACCCTTCTCATGCTTTTGTCCCCATTTCCCTTCCCCCACCCCTCCCAATCATCTTGTTTCCCCCCTTCCCTTCCCTATTTCAAATAAACAAACATATATACAATATACCAGGTAACAAAGTCAGATACAGTAACAACATGAGATTAATCACAAGAGAAGAAAAGAGAAGAAAAATAACATTGTACATTAAGAACAACAATCACACAAGATAAACCTCTTGTTTCCGTACCCTAGAGATCCTTTCATTTAGTCTTATCCTATATGAATCTTGGTTTTGAGCTATTGTAAGCCTCTGCTAGGAAAGTCCTAGATGTGTACTAATTATTACAAATGAGGGAAATCATTGAGCCTATGTTCCTTTGGGTCTGGCTTACTTCACTTAATATGATTTTTTCCAAGTCTCTCCATTTCCTAACAAATGGGGCGATGTCATTCTTTCTGATGGAAGCATAGAATTTCACTGTGTATCATTACTACATCTTCTTGATCTACTGAGGGGTATCTGGGTTAGTTCCATATCTTAGCTATGGTAAACAATGCTGCAATGAACATCATTGTGTTAATGGATTTAGTATGTCCTTGTTTCTGGACACGTGGATAAATGCCAAGGAGTGGAATTGTTGGATCACAGGGGAGCTCTTTGTTTAGTCTTTTGAGAAATCTCCATACCGCTTTCCAGCATGGCCGAATGAGTTTGCACTCCCACCAACAGTGTGGTAGTGATCCCCTCCAGAATCTGTTGTTATTAGATGTCTTGATAATGGCCATTCTAACTGCAGTGAGGTGGAATCTCAAAGCTGTTTTGATTTACATTTCTGCTTTTTGTTACTGTTTTCTTTTTTTCTGTGTCATAGGGCTTCAGCTCAAGGCTACTGCCCTACCCTTGAGCCAAACTCCACTTCCCATTTTCTAGGGGTTAATTGGAGATATGAGTCTCAGATCCATTTGTGCCTGGGCTGGCTTTGAACCTTGATCCTCAGATCACGGCCTCCTGAGTTGCTAGAATTACAGGCGTGAGCCATAGGGACAGGCAAATGGTTTGCATTTCTTTTATGGCCAGATATATTGAGCATTTCTTTATGTGTCTATAGGCCATTCTTATTTTCTCTTCAGAGAAGTCTCTCTTTAAGTCTTTTTTTTTTGGGGGGGTGGGGAGTCATGGGGCTTAAACTTTGCCTGAACACTGTCCCTGAGCTTTTTAGCTCAAGACTACCACCCTACCCTTGAACCAAGCCCCACTTCCCATTTTCTAGAGGTTAATTGGAGATAAGAGTCTCAGGTTCTTTTGTGCATGGGTTGGCTTTGAACCTTGATCCTCAGATCTCAGTCTCCTGAATAGCTAGGATTACAGGCATGAGCCACCGTTCCCGTTCCCGTTCCTGGCTCTCTTTAAGTCTATAGCTCACCTTTTAATGGGATGATTGCTTCTCTGAGGATTTGTTTTTGAGGGATTCAATTTTTTTAGCTGTAGGCATATTTTAGATATGAGGTCCTTGTCTGTTGTATGCCTGCCCTGATTTTTTTTTTTTTGCCAGTCCTGGGCTTGAGCTCAGGGCCTGAGCACTGTCCTTGGACTTTCTCAAGGCTAGATCTCTACCACTTGAGCCTCAGCACCACTTCTGGCCTTTTTCTATGTATGTGGTACCGAGGAATCGAACCCGGGTCTTCATGCATGCTAGGCAAGCACTTTAACCACTAGGCCAAACTCCCGGCCCCTGCCCTGATTTTTTTATCCTGTCTAAAAAACAAGTTGATCTTAGGTTAGTGCACACACATATTTTTACCTATGAATATATTTATGCTTTGTGTATATGTACATATGTATATATGCATATTTATTGCATATATTCTTATAGGTGTATATGTAATATACACATTATGACAACATTCATTTGTGTTGTTTGCAAACTAAGGTATTATACTATTTTCCTCTTTTGAAGTCCTGTAACATATCTGTTTTATGTATACATGGAACAGTTTTACATTAAGGTTACATTAAGAGCTTTCTGCCAGAATGCCTATTTAAAGATCAAATAAAATGAGTGTGTGCTAATTGATATGAACCAGATGGCTCACAAAGAAAAGCTTAGTCTCAACAGATTGTTCCATTTATTTATTCGTGTGTTTATTCATTTAAAAATACTCCCATTCTTGAGAGCAGCTCAGGCTTAATCTTTCCCACCTCATAAAATGATCTCTCTCCTGGCCACCCCACCTCATTCCATACATTCAGAACAACCCTTGTTTCCTATGGGCCAAATGATTGAGTGAAGAAATACACCCAGATGTCTTTCTGTTCACCTAGTTTAGTTCCTTTGGACTTACAGGAAATTCCAGCTGAATATTATCTCTTTCCACATGGACCATATCACTCCTGTCCTCTAGGGAAATCAGAAATTTTGTTAGCTCATTCATCCTATCATTGTATTTATTCTTAATGTCTGTCATGCTTATTATATTATCCAATTCCTCTTCTTCCCCATTTCTAGGTAGGTCCAGTATTCTAGTTATCTCCTTCCTTATGTTTTCCTTGTTTCTTCCAGTATGCCTGTTTTATGTAAAGCCCCACACCCCTGACTTTTATGTAATGCATTCCCTGCCCTTCTTGTCTTCATTGAGAACTCTTCAAGAATTGTTTAAATAAGATATAAAACTGTGGAAATGGAAATGTATCAAATAAAAATCGCCATGTTTAGTTTCTCTCATTCTCTATGTTCTGTGATATTTGTGGGGTTTTTTGGGGGAGTTCAAAAAATCATATTTTTTTTGTTTTGTCCTGTGATATTTGAATTACCAATTTGTTTTGGTTCCTAATATCTTTCCCATAATGCTTATCTTCCTATGTTAAATTCCTTTCTTTTGAAGATGGATTCTTGTTATGCTTTCAAACATTGCTTCAGATAGAAGCCAGCTTTCAAAGAAAAATCTTTTTTAAGTTCCATCCCCAAAATATTTAGGGGAAAATAATCAATGTAAAAAAAATAAGCTAGGGGCAGGCACTGGTGGCTCATGCCTGTAATTGCATCTCCTCAAGAGGCTGAGATCTGAGGACCCTGATTTTGAAGCCTGCATAGGCAAGAAAGGCTTATGGGACTTTTACCTTCAATAACCACCAAAAAAGCCACAAGTGGACCTGTGGCTCAAATGGTTAAGTGCTATCCTTGAGTATAATAGACACACACACGCAGACACACACACAGACACACACGCACACACACCCTGCACACATACGCATGTAAACACACAAACAGTAACAAGCTGGCTTCAGTGATAAAGTACCAGCTGAGTGAAGGAGCCAAATTCTTGAAGTCCTGAAGTCTTTGGCCAGGTACTGGTGGTGGTTCATACCTAGTGTCCTAAACACTCTAGAGTACATCCTAACATTCTACCAAAGACATAGCCAGCAACCAGAAAAGCAAGGAAACTGACACCTGAAAAGATATGATAGCCAGTAAGGTGTTCTGCACCTTTAATAATGATACTAATGAAAAGACTGAAGAATTCAGAATGAAGTCTATAGGTCATTTAAAATGGTGTGCTGATTTTTTTTGATAATTTTGATATATCTTTCTGGGTGAAATATATTCTGTATTTCTCAGCAACTGTAACTCAGAAAAATTTGCAAAATAAAAAATTGAAAAATATGATTTGCGCTCCTGTTAGAAGACAAATTTAGCTCAAATTTATTTCTGTTAGTGGTATGTTGAACGTATTTCTGCCAGCTCTCTCTGTGTGTCTCTCTTTCTGTCTCTCTGTCTCTTGCTCTCTCACTCTTTTTTTATTACGATCCTGATTCTATTTTTCCCCTGTCAGGTAGCAATGCATATATTATACTCGTTATCCTGTAAAAATTTCGACATAGCTGGGTGCGGTGGCTCACACCTGTAATCCTAGCTACTCAGGAGGCTGAGATCTGAGGATCAAGGTTCAAAGCCAACCCAGAGACAAAAGGACCTGAGGCTCATATTTCCAATTAACCACTAGAAAATGGGAAGTGGGGCTTGGCTCAAGGGTAGGGCAGTAGCCTTGAGCTGAAGAGCTCAGGGACAGAATCCAGGCCGTGTACAAGCCCCATGACCCCCACACAAAAAATTGACATGTATTCAAGCATTTTTCTTCTACAAAAGGCTGAATTTATTTAATAGTTCATTCTTTCAACCAAATAAAAATATTAACAACTATATTTTCAACTGTGGCTAGCTTAGAGAGTGTTTGTCTAGCCTGTACACTAGCCTGTACAAGACCATAGGTTCAAGCCTCAGCACTGAGAATGACAAATAAACAAAAAACCCCAAGACAACAGAAACAACTACATTTCTTTTTCAACTTGGATATAATGGTTTTGTGAAGTTTATACACTTTCGTTATTGAATTCAGTATTCCTTGAAATGTATCGCTATATTTTATCAGCTTCTTGGTTCATTTTCTCATATCCCACACTTATCTCTATTTATTTTTTATTTCATTTTTTATTGTCAAGGTAATGTTACATTGTCAGGGTTACCATTGTATTGGCCAGATAGTAGGTGCATTACTTCTCACACATTGATACCCCTTCTCATTTCCTTTCACTTACCTACCTCCCATTCATCTTGTTTCCCCCTCTTATCTCTATTTTCTTTCCACTGTAATATATTATTTAGAAAAAAATTAACTATTTTACTTTTAAATAGTGCTGAAAAGTTAGATATAATTATCACATAACACTCAAGACATGTGGCTCAGTGGTAGAGTGTTCACCTAGCATGCATGAAACCTTGGATTCAAGTCCTTGGTACCAAACACTCAGAAAAAAAAATTGATATAGTTCTGTGGTTCAAGGGTAGTGTGTTAACCTTGAGCAAAAGGAGCTTAGGAACAGTGTGCAGGCCATGATTTCAAGCCCCAAGACTGGCAAAAAAAAAAAAAGCAAAACAAAGCAAAAAATACCTTACAACATATTATATTCATAATCTGCTTTGTTGAATGTTTACTCCCTTCTAAAACTACTTAACATTCTTACTTTCTCTGAGAAGTCTCTCTTTAAGTCTTATACATCATTTATTAATTGGGTTGTTGTTTTTTTGAGTATTTGTTTTGGCGGCACCAATTATTTGAACTCTAAGCATATTTTAGATATGAGGCCATTGTCTGATGCGTAGTTAGTAAAGATCTTCTCTCATTCCATGGGCTTTCTCTTTATTTTGCTAGCCACCTTGCAGAAACTCTTCAGTTTGATGCAATCCCATTTATCCAGTCATTCTTTGATTTGTTATGATTCCGGATCATTTCCTAGGAAGTTCTGACAAATGCGTAGGAGCTCTAGTGGTTCCCCTATCCCTTACTGTAATATTTTCATGGTATCTGGCCTTATGTTGAGGTCTTTGATCTGTTTAGAATTGATGTTGATGCCTGGTGATATATGAAAGTCTAGCTTCATTTTTTTTCAGGTATAAAGTCAATTTTTCCTGCAGCATTTGTCAAAGAGGCTTTTTTCCAATGTGTGTTTTTTGTTCCCCTATCAAATAATAGGTAGCTCGAGGTTTGTGTGCTGATTTCTGAGTCTTGTATTCTGTTGCTGTGGTCTTTGGGCCTATTTTTGAGCCAATACCAGGCTGTTTTTATTACTATGGCTTTGCAGTCAAGTTTGCAGATTGGTATTGATATTCCTCCAATACTATTCTTCCTGCTAAGGATTTTTTTTATTATTCTACAGGAGTTATTTTTTTTAGGGGGGGGATTATATGAAGTGGTAAGCTGGACCCAAAGAAACATAAGTTTTCTGGTTTCCTTCATTTGTTTATTTAGAATATGCCTTGTCATCTACAAGTAAACACACCGGATAGTGAGACAAACCAACAATAACAATAGCAACAACAAAAAGTCACTTGGCCATGATACAGGGCTTCTAGTAATTTACAGACAGCAAATGAGGATATTCTTAGAAAACAATCCCAAAGGCTCAATAGTTATGTACACATGATCATAATCTATGATGTTTATCAAAATGAGTTCTAAGGTATAGAAACAAGAGAGTTTCCTTTTTCATTTTTGCTTTTGGTATTTTTTTTCTCTCCTGTTGCTATTTTTTAATTTTTATACCTTTGTCCTGTATTCAAGTTTATCTGTCATGACCAGAATAAGAAGGGCTGAGAAACAATGGGAAAAAGATGAACAAACCCAGCAGTTATACTCACTAGACACTATATTGAAAATGAGAAGTACAACTTTTGGTGGAGGAAGGCCAGAAGGGAAAAAGTAGAAGAAAATGAGGGAAGAAGTGACATTGTTCAAAAAGAAATGTACTTATTACATGGCTTATGTAACTGTAACCCCTCTGTATAGCACCTTTACAGCAACAATAAAATTCTTAATGTAATTTAGTTATTTATTTTATTTATTTACATTTTGCTGATACTGGAGCTTGAACTAAGGATCTTGCAGTCTCCCTTAGCTTTTTCCCTCAAAGCTGACACTCTGCCACTTGAAACATGCCCCCACTTCCAACAGTTTTTTTTAATTATTATTAGATTCTAAATCCAATCAAAATAGTGCAATTTTCTGTTACTTTTAACATAGTTTCCTCTAGGTTCTTCCATATTGTTACAAACTCTTTTTATTGTTAATATAAAGGTGACGTATAGAGAGGTTGCCATTTAATAAGTCAGGTAATGAGTAACATTTTCTATGGATGCATACATCAACTATTACTTGCTCATGAGCACAGGTTGGTTCTATAACCTTACCTCATAAATAGTTCCCTAATGAACACTGGCATGCAAATGTCACTTCAACATATTGATTTCATTTTACTTGGATACATGAAGGGCTATTAGATTTCTGGATTGGGTAGATTCATATTTCTAATTTATTTTACTTTTCGCCAGTATTAGGGCTTGAATCAGGGCCTACTACTCTTAGCTTTTTAACTCAAGGCCGGGGCTCTACTAATTAAGCCATAATTTCCCCATTCTGGATTTTTAGTTGTTAACTGGAGATTAAAAGAAGGAGACAGTGTCTTTCTGCCTGGACTGGCTCTTAATCAGGATCCTCAGAATTCATCTCTCTGAGTACCTAGACTTATAGGCCTGGCTAATTAGCAATAATTTCAATAATACACACAAAAATTCAACCACAGAGGATTAGAACTGCCCATAGCATGTCTTTCTTGATATATTACTATACACACTGGACCAATCTTCACACAATGAAGTATTTCCCTTCACAACATATACAGAACAAAGTTTATTTGGTCACCAACTATTTATCCTTTTTATTTCATGAGCAGCAAATCTCACACTGTATTTTGAAAGTTATGGATTCTATGTACTTATGAACTGTTTGCCATAATTATCCCTAGATAGACCAGATATATCCTCTAATAACATACTTTTTTTTTCTGGGTCATGTGGCTTTAACTCAGCCCTGGTGACTTCCCTGTGCTCTTCACCTCAAGGCTACTGCCCTACCTTTGAGCCAAGCCCATTTCCCATTTTCTAGAGGTTAACTGGAGATAAGAATCTCAGGTCCTCATGTGCCCAGGCTGGCTTTGAACCTTGATCCTCAGATCTCAGCCTCCTAAGTAACTAGGATTACAGGCATGAGCCACCATGCCTGGCTTCTAATAGCACTCTAAGGTAAGAACACTTGCTACGACTGTGTATTCCAGGTATTTTGTTAATAAATGTTTAAAAGATTCCTTTCTGCCTTCCTTTCTTTTTTCCCTCCTTTCTTTCTCCTTCCTCTCTTTCTCTTTCTTTCTTTCTTTCTTCTTTCTTTCCCTCTCTGCCTCCTTCCTTTCCTCCTTCCTTTCTTCTCCTTCCCTCCTTCTTTCTTTCTTTCTTTCTTTCTCTCTTCCTTTCTTTTTTTCATATTTTTATTGTAATTAGTAGAAGGGTTACATGATATTTGCCAAGTAGGAAGTGCATTAATTCACATACATTGATACCCTTTCATATGTCTTCCTTTCTTTTTATGCCCCCTTTCTTCCCTTCTTCCTTTTTTCTCCCCCTCTCATTTCTCTCTCTCTCTCTCTCTCTCTCTCTCTCTCTCTCTCTCTCTCTCTCTCTCTCTCTCTCTCTCTCTCTCTCTCTCTCTCTCTCTCTCCTCTCCCTCTCCCTCTCCCTCTCCCTCTCCCTCTCCCTCTCCCTCTCCCTCTCCCTCTCCCTCTCCCTCTCTCTCTCTCTCTCTCCCTCCCTTTCTCTTGCTTTCCTCTTCTCTCTCCCCCTTCCTTCCTCCCTCCTTCCATCCCTCCCTCTCTTCCTTCCTTCCTTCCTTCCTTCCTTCCTTCCTTCCTTCTTTCCTTCCTTCCTTCTTTCCTTCCTTTCTTCCTTGCTTTGTTTCCTTACCATGCCAGTAATTGAGGATTCAACTCTGAGTGTTCTCACATAGCTATTTCAGAGATGTTGCTCTCCCACTTGAGCCACATTTGTGTTTTCTTCATATTCACTGTAAAACTAGAGACTCAATTGTGTGCCTGTTGCTGATCTTTTTACCAATCTACCTTCTCGAAGCAGCTAAGGTACCGGATACTTCTTACAGAATTTTATATCTTTTGTACTTTATGAACTGTTTTATATTATACATTGAAGATCCTGTGTCTTTTGACCACCAATATTTGAACAATGAAATATGCAAGAGGAATTATTTCTACAGATCATGTGAACTGTTGCCATATCTTTTTTACAGTTCTTTGATTTTTTACTAGCTCTTTTAACTCAAGCATATGTAGTTATTTGAATTTCTTTAAAAAATTCATTGGTGAGGCATTTATGATAGTTTAAGGATAAATTTCTTCTTTTTTGTTGGAAAAATCTTATGAAAATAGTTTGAAATCATTTGTGTTTTCAAATTTGCCTCTCAAAATATTTTCTCATTCTGGAGATCATTATCTATAATGAGTGTGATTTTACTTTGGTCTACATATTGACCTACAAATCCTTTGTTACCCATGGAGTTATAGCAGATAAAAGGAATACTTGGCACATCATACGTACATACATCAGGGTAATTATAGTATCATTTTGCATTCTTTCTTAATAGAAACCATATTTTATTAAGTGCATACACTGGGGTGGTGACTAGAGCCTTTGTGCAGTAAATTGTGGATTCTATCTAGCCTGGGACAAGACCCTGTCTTATTTATTATAATGGAGGTTTCTACAGAGCCTGTGTCAAAGGGACCTTGTGTAAAATTTCTAATGTATCCTTGCAGTCAGCAAGATTGAATTATTTCTGCATTTCTTCAACTCTAACTACCTGTGTCATGGAAATCACAGTATCCTTTTATATTCATAGGCTGGAGCTCTCAGAAAAGTGCAAAAGCTGATGGTCCTAAGATACCTCACCATAACATAACTTAGACTTGCCATTGTATTTCCATATGTGTATCTGCTACTTCAGTGATCCAACAGTCCAAGAGAAGCATATTAAATACATCAACTTATTAACATCTCCTGAAAGTCTTTTCTGAGTAAGTGGACAGCCTTCTGACGTTACTCTTGACTGTTCTGGATTTCATTTGAGCAATTTTTTCACTTACTTGTGTGTTCTAAAAGACTAAAAAATAATAATAATAGCTGGATTTGACAAATGACAACTTGAGGTGTCCAGATGTTTTGTGAGGTCACTCTTTCCATATTTTATAGGCAGAACTCAGGGAAGGGCCAGGAGCAAGGCCTATCGGTAGAAACCTTGCATAGCCTGCACAAAGCCCTTAGTTCAATTTCTCAGTACCACATACACAGAAAAAGGCAGAAGTGATGCTGGGGCTCAAGTGTTAGAGTGCTAATCTTGAGAAACTTCAAGGACAGTGCCCAGTTCAAGATCTAGTTCAAGCCCTGGGTGAGGAAAAAAAAGAACTCACAGGGAGAATTCATAAATCAGCATGAGCCCAATTATACTTCTACAGGGAAAGAAGTTTAAGGTCATCCTTACAACACCAGCCACTAACTGGTACTAAGTACAAGAGGATTTGGTACTGGTTGTTAATTATTTTTCACTCTGATGGAATTTTATTTTTGTCATGGGACTTGAACTCAGGCCGGGAAACTACCCTGACCTCTTCAGCTCAAGGCTAGTGCTCTTCTACTTGAGCCACAGCACTATGTCTGGTTTTCCTTTGATTAATTGGAGGTAAGAGTCTCAGTCTTTTGTGCCTTGGCTGGCTTTGAACTTCAGTCCTCAGATCTCAATCTCCTGAGAAGCTATGATTTATTGGTATGAGCTACCAGCACACAGCTTTGATGGAAATATCTTGTAGAGATTGATCACATCTAATTCTTGACCTGTGACTCATCCATTTGATCCAACTCTATTCTTATTTCACTTCTTTCCACTCATTGCTATCATAATAGCCTTTTTTGGCTCCAATATGCTCTTAAGCCATAGGTCTGATAAGCATAAAGCCTACTAGCATCTTGAACTCTGGGAGCTACTGACTGAACTCTAGTGTAATCAGCTTCATAGCTATTGATGTTCTTCATAATAATGTTGTACACAAGTTCTTGTCTAATTTGTCATTTCTTCATGTTTACTTTGAGCTACTAAGTCCTCTGAAGTCCTTTTGCAAATGCCCCATGTAAATACTCTCTGTTTGCATTCTTTACTGTGTGTTCATCTAGAGCCCCTTTGCCAGATTATAGAAAACTTCTAGCTACAGGCAAAGTCTATAAATATTCCAACACTCAGAAGGCCTGAGTACTGTCCTTGGGCTTTTTCCTCAAGGCTAGTGTTCTACCACTTGAGCCACAGCACCACTTCCAGCTTTTCTATGTATGTGGTACCGAGGAATTAAACACTAGTCTCTGTGCATGCTAGGCAAGCACCCTACCACTCGGCCAAACTCCTGGCCCCCTCTTTCACTTTTAATTAAACACACATCTCATATCTGCCACCTGCGTAAAATTGTCCTTGCTTTTTTTCATCAAAATTCAGCCATCTGCAGGGTGTATTGTGGTTGATTTCCCAAGGGTAATGCAATCTTTATTTTTGGAAACCCACCAATGACCAGGAAGCCTGCATTTTCTTAGCTGATAATGAGGTTCTGCTTATACAGAAAAGGAAGTAAAGAATCCTTAATATGCTTTGTATCTGAAATTGTCCCACATAAGACTCTAAGTTTAAGTCTAGGTTTCTAGCTGGTGGTGTTAGTTTGGAAAGTGCTGAAGTTTTGGCAAGTTCCATATAACTGAAGGAAGTAGGTCATTAGGAATGTATGCTTAGAAACTCTGTCTTGTCCTGGGTCACTGTTTCACTATTTTTCTGTCTGTCTGTCTGTCTGTCTGTCTGTCTGTCTGTGTCTGTCTCTCATCCTCTCTCTCACTCTCTCTCTCTGTGTCTGTCTGTGTCTGTCTGTCTGTGTCTGTCTGTCTGTCTCTGTCTGTCTCTCTCTCTGTCTGTCTCTCTCTCTGTCTGTCTCTCTCTCTGTCTGTCTCTGTCTCTCTCTGTCTCTGTCTCTCTCTCTCTCTCTCTCTCTCTCTCTCTCTCTCTCTCTCTCTCTCTCTCTCTCTCTCTCTCTCTCTCTCTCTCTCTCTCTCTCTCTCTCTCTCTCTCTTTGTTCACCACCTGCCCCTCTGCCCCACACCGGTCCTGGCTGCCAAGAGGACTTCCATATGTCCCTTCTACCAGCCATAATGTTTAGTTTTCCTACAGACTCAAAATCAGTTATGGATGGAAATCTCCAAAACTATGAGCCAAAATATACTCTTCTGTTTGTTACCTTGTATTTTGGTCATAGCTATGTACAGTTAACTAGCAGAGAAAATTGATACCTGGATGTAGGGTGGTTTCTGCAACTAAAACTAGCTACTTGGTTCTTAGGCCTTTCAAATTTATTTGTGGGAAGAATTTGGAAATGCTTGGCTAACTCCCTACAGAGTTTCTAGAATGCAGTAAACCCGGCTTACTGGGCAATTCAGGTGGGAGATCAAAAAACAGCATGCCTATAGAAATGCTAAGAGTATAGACTGGGCTTATAAGATGGGAAAAAGAATTCTATTGTGTTTGGATTAAAATTTATTCATGTCACATTGTGGCCAAAAACTTCTCTACATTTTATCTATGTCCTGAGAGTTTGAAGGAGGTTGTTGAATAGATAAGTGAATTTTTCAAGGAAATCCAGGTTCACTATGAGAGATGAGAGCAAAAAGCTAAAGAAAAAGTTTTGGAAAACTTGCAGTTTTGTCAAAAAGTCTATGTAAAGCCAGCACTGGCAGCTGTAATCGTAGCTACTCAGAATCCTGAGATGTTGCCAGCCTGGATAGGAAAGCCCATGAAACTCTTTTCTCCAATTAATGACCAGAAAATCCAAAGTGGCACTGCAGCTCAAGTGGTAGAGGGTTTGCCTCAAGCAAAAGAGCTCAGGGACAGTGCCCAGACCCTTCAAGTTCCACAACACCGCTGCCCTCCCCACCCCCCATACACTAGTCTATGTAAAGTTGAGGCTAAGAATATGAAGACATGGCTTGCAATGAGATGGTGTCATTATACAGGAGCCAAATATTTTTACAGAAAGACCATGCCTTAAAGGCATCTCAGAAATTATCCAGGCCACACACATTATGAATTCAAAGGTATAAAACACAACATACTTGAAAGGCTTCCTTAAGAAGAAAGTGCAATATGATGCCCTATTCTCAGGCTTGTGTAGAAGTGTTTTCCCATACTCAAAGCCTCTCTGACACATATAAGTTCCCCAAGCCTTTTGGAGCTATTACCATGATTCTTCATTTCCAAGATACTAACCCATGGATTTCATATTTGTGCTTAATGTTTGCAGAATTTATGTCTTCCTTTGGTCTCATTCCTCCTATCTGTGGTCCTCTTTATTTGTGATGGCATGGAAATCTTTACTCTGTACCATTGTATGTTGGGCATATGTAACTTTATTTAAGATTTACATGGGTCCAAAAACAAGAGTTTGCCTTGAACTCAATTTTGAACTTGGACTTATGAATGATGCTCTACTTGTTAAGACTTTGAGGACTCCCAAAGACAGGTTAAATGCATTTTTCATTTTGAGACAGGCCAGAAGACCTTGGGTGCCAATGTCATTCATGATTTTAATATGAAGTATTTTCCAGATGCTCAAGTGTTGAAAGTTAGATCCAGAGCTGGTAGCACTATTTTAATAGGTGATGAAAACTTCATGGGAAAAGAGTCTGGCTGGAGGATATAGATTATTAAAGATGTTTCTTTAGGGCTACACCTTGCCTTCATCCCTTCCTCTATCTCTTTCTCTGCTTCCTGGCTGCCATGATGTGAGCTACATAGTTCCAAGTTTCTCTTCCTATCATAATGAGCTGAAACCTCTGAAACCATGGATTCAAATAAAATTTTCCTCTCGTAAGTTGTTTCTGTCAAATATTTCATCCCTAAGAAGAGAAATCTAACAAATAGATTCCCTAAGAGCTCAAAGGATGGACGAGGAGTGAACAAATATGCTCTTGCTTATAGTTTAGTTCATAAATTCTCCTGCTACTCTTCAATATAGTGCCTATGCTCTCTGAGAGACACTCACCTTGCTGCCTTTTTGCTAGAACAATGGTTCTCTGATGAATCTAAATCATCCATGGAATTGCTTGCCTTGATTTATCTGACCCAGATTGTAGTTGGTGAACCAACCAGTAACAGGCTACTAATAATTTCCTTTCAACTGGGCTAGAACCAGCATCAATTTTAGGCCTTTATCAGATGCAAACCTCAGAGGCCTTTTCTAGGTAACCTTATTCAAACTTGCAAAGGTATCTATCTATAGTTGAAATCTACTGTAATACTGTAGTTGTTTGCAGATATGTAATTCTAAAATAATTTGAGCAGCTTCTCCTGCCTAATACAGCAGTATCTGTAGTAACTTCTGATACTTGTTTCCATTCAGATACTAATTCTACTTTATTTTTTTCTGTTGAATTTATAATTAGAAACTAACAGGATCCCTGGGTAGGCAAGATGATTTTTCTAAAGCCCAAAAGGCAATCACTGAGCTTCTTGTTTATTGACAGAGTCCCTGAGAAATAATAACATATTGCTTGTGGTTTTAAAATTTTCTCAGGAATTTTACAGATAAGAAGACTTTTATTCATCAGCCAATCTCTATGGTAGGGAAATTTTTTAAAAATCATACTTTTTAGTTGCCAAGAGCCAGTGACTCATAGCTGTAATCCTAGCAACTCTGGAGGCTAAGCACTATGGATCATGGTTCAAAGCCAGCCTGGGTATGAAAGTCCATGGGACTTATCTACAGTTATTCACCAAAAAGCAGAAGCAGACATGTCACTCCAGTTGTTGAGTATCAGCCTTAAGAAAAAAATCCTACACCTTGAGTTCAAACCATGGTACTGGAGCACAATTCTGTGCGTGCATGCATGTGTGCGCACACACACACACACACACACACACACATACACATATCCTGTCATATCCTGAATAGCTTTTAGTATCATGTATACAGAATGAATCAGAGTTCAGCATATATAATCTTTAGTAGTCTATGTCAAACTTCTTAAGCCGTCTGGCTAATGCACTAGCTAAATAAGTTAGTTAGAAGAGTCTCAATCAGAATAAAAACGGAGTTCTTCTATTTCCTTAATCAGAAGAGTCATATCTTCTTGTCATTGGGATTTTTTTTGCCAGTTCTGGGGCTTGAGCTCAGGGCCTGGGTACTTTCCTTGGGCTTTCTCAAGGCTAGAACTCTACCACTTGAGCCATAGCACCACTTCTGGCTTTTTCTGTGTATGTGGTACTGAAGAAACGAACCCAGGGCTTCATGCATGCTAGGCAAGCACTCTACCATAGGGCAAACTCCTGGCCTGTCACTGGGATTTTTAGGTACTAATGGAATTTGCTCAGGCAATTCCAAACTTTCCATTGATTGTGGCCATTTTAAAGGCAGCTCAAGGCATTCTTAGTATGTATTCTGTTTAAAAACCATACCCACATCTCATTCACAATTACCATCATTCCACTTATGCATGTAATTAAAAACAAAGTAGTCACAGAATAACCTCCCTGGCTACATTGTCTAATTTATAGTTTTAGTCCTACCTGGATTTCCTTCTCTAAACATCATTACAGCCTGTCTAATTAAGTCCTAGGAAGTCAAAGCATCATGTTTCCTCCTGGAAAGCAAAACGGAGCCTGGACACGGCTGAGGAGATCGTAAGCTAGATGCTGTATTTTGTGCCAACTCCTTTCTCCACTGTTTCAGGAGCAAACTCCATGCCACTCCTTTGACTGCAACACTTTGTAAGTCATTATACCTGTGTGCCTTTAACCCTAACTATTGTGAGGATTGTTGTTTGAAGCCAGCCCAGGCAAAAAAGACCATAAGAATCTTATCTTTAATTTATCACCAAAAATCTGGGTATAGATCTGTGCATAACGTAGTAGTATGCCAACCCTGAGCAAAAAAAAATGCTAAGAGACAAGGCCCACACTATGGGAAATGTCTCAGTACAGGAAAAGAAGAAGGAAGAAGAAAAGGTGTTTTCCTTAAACCATCATTAATGCAAGGCCAGGAGTAGTAGAATTAGAAAATGCCTATACTTCACTTCTTCCCCTGCTTCAAAGAAATCTATGTAGGAAGACAGAAGCCCATACCTTCACTCTCAGATGGCACTTACCATGCAAAGATTAGGTTTTACCTATAATTTTCACTCAAGTTGCAACCATGCCTGGTCCACACCTCTTCTTTATGCATCCTTTCTTGTTCCTCCCCTGGGTTATCTCTTGCATTTGAATCCTGGGCTCAATTTCTAGTTCCAGAAAGATTTGACTAACTCTACCTGGCTAATTATCTCCTCTTCCAGCGATTTTTCTCCATAAAGTTTGCATCTTAGGGGAGAACTAGCATTTTGTCCTCACTGCCTTCTCAACTTTCTTTTGATAACAAGTGACTCCGTTGTATTAATCTGATTCTGTGCTGATCTAAGACTCAGCCTCAGAGTTTTTCTATACAAATGCTGCAACAAGCCATAGATAATCTGCCAATGTTTTAACTTTTTAACTTCAGTTTGCAAACATTCTAATCACTCAATCTCCTACTCTCAGCACTCTAGAGACTCTCTTATCTAATAGGATTGCTCATGTTGATTTCTCTACAGTAGAACACACTTTCTAAGAGTGAGTGCATCCTGATATTTTCTTCACTATTTTTCCTCATGGACTTCTAGATATTCTGTAGTTACATCATCAGAGCATACTATTTTATCACATAGATCAACAAAGAGGTATCTTGGAAGATTCCTCAGTTAGCTTGGAGTGAATCGTTCCTTCTTTGGAATTTTATAGGCATCTAAATATAATTTAGAAGCAAGTATATTGAAAGATGTAGTTTTTTTTCTCTTTCAAATAACACTTCAAATTGGCTTCTTGATAACTTTTTTTTAAGACTATGCTTTTATCAGAATGCTTCTATTTACTTTTTCTTGTCCCTTGTCAAAATGTGTAATTCCTCTTATACTTTTATATGAACTTGTTATTCTCGGTCCCTTTTATTTAACATAACAAAGATATTAAAACTTTTTTTCATAAGCACAGGGGCTTTTCACTTGTTTATTTCTGTCTCCAATAGTCTATTTATTGCATTGCCTAAAGAGATATTCAGCAACTGTGATGACCAAATTGATGAATGAAATTTTAGGGGAAAATTTATTTTTAAGATAGTTTTGGCCTCTATTATAGATTGCATAAATGATTTAGACTGAATCACATTTTATTCCTCATTGCTCTGATTTTATTGTGCATTTGTTTACATGCTATGTACATAGTGAACAGTGGGTCCCATGTATTTTAATTAGACATAATTGTCATCTATGTTTGTCTTTATCTCTTAGTAGTTTAGATCCAAGGAGGGACAGTTGAAGAGACAAATTAACCCTCAGAAAGAAAAGAGGGAGGAGAGGATCCAGCAGCTTCTGCTTTTGTCCCCTTCAGGGCTCTCCACACCAGATGTAAGGTTTGGTGGAAAGGAAACCTGCCACATGGTTCAGGCAGAAAAAAGATAATTGAGAGGGAGCAAACTGAGGTCTGCATGAGATGGAGGTGCATGGAAACTGAGGGGAAGTAAAAAGAGAAAAAGAGCAGGGGTTGGATTAAGGGTAGGGAAAGGTGGGAGGCAGTAACACAGCTGATATGGAAGTGATTTCAGAGGCTGGGGAAGACCTAATTAGGGCGGTCCAGGAAATGATCTCAGTGAATGAGGAAGTGACCTCAGAGCCTGGGATCCTTTGCTGATTCACAGTCAGATGCTTGACAGTAAGGTGATTACTGATATCAGGCAGATGAAGAGGAAGGCACAAGGAGCTGTTCTTCCTGGCAAACCACACAGATAGCAATGTCCATATGTGAAATGCAACTGAAAGAAGGATATGGATCTCAGTAATGCCATCTTGGTATCTCAATGGAATCTTTCTAAGAACTCAGAGGTGATTGAAGACATTATTTGGCTTGCAGATGTGTCATGAGTTGTCAAACTCCAGGAACATCATGCTTCTCCTAGATAACTGGAGTTCAAGTGACCCCTGATTGTTCCCCTATTTTGCTCTATCTATTTATAACACTTTCGTTGGGCTTGAGTGCCCCACACAAACATGTAGTTTTTGTCTTTGAAAGCTTTGTTCAAATTCTGGCTGTAGACCTTTGAGAAAGAAGTCTCCCTGAAGATGCTGGCTTCTCCAATAAAAACTTCCATTTTGACCTCTCAAAATGTGGCTTCTGTGTTTTCTCATAACTGATTTTCTGTACAATTGAAGTAGCTAACTTGAGAGGATGGGTGGTTCTGGGATAGATAGAAAGGGAAATGATAAAGAAATGACACTATCCAGCTGTATTGTACTTTTAGATGGATACATCAAACTGAAACCTCTTTGTTTAACTCAATAAAGAAAACACAAAATAAAACTTGTTTTAAAAATGAAATTAAAATTTGTCATTATATCAAAGGAATTTTCCCCTTCCCAGATTCAGGTAGCAACCTGGAAAACTTAATAATCCTAAGAAAAAGAGTTATATTTTGCATTGAATCTAGGTATCTATTGCCAAGGTATTGATTTTTCTGAGCCATATGGTTAATCAGATGTTAGACACTCTATCCTTCCTTGAGAAGCAAAGACCTAGGCTCTTCCACTCTAGAACCAAGGTCATGGTTACTCAGATTCTTCACCTCTCTCAGCTACCACAGGCCACGCCAGCTGAGATTCTAGCAGCTCCCAAATCTTTCCAGATGATCCCATTTCTAATGGAGATATTTAGTGCCTCACTGACATTAAATTCAAAAGCACTGTCAACAAAATGCTTATTTCATTCCTTTACCTCAGAAAGTTTCTTAAAGTTTAGGCTCTTTCACTTTAAGTCCTATCCATACCTTTCCCCTTTATAATAATTCATACTGAAGCCATTCTAGGGCAAGGTAGTCCTTTTGCCTCAAGGACTCAGAATGAAGCATAACATTCCAAAGAGGGTTCATAGCAGAAAGAAAATGATTCTCATTCCCTCTTTATTAGAGAAATAGAAAAACATAAATTATTTATACCTACAAATGATTTTGCCCTTAGTGATACCAGGACCTCTCATTACTACGGTATGCTTTGTGATATACTGTCATGTAAAAGAACGTTAATGACACTTTTGAATTCTATTTTTCAGTATCCTTAGAAAAAAGCATTTTAGCTAAACCTTAGGAATACTTTCCTAAAATTAATACTGAGTTGCAAGCTTTCCACATTTATAATTAACTTCAGCTAACCTTTGGAGGTTGGTGAGATTTATTTGAACTCCTTCCCCTTATTTCAGTAAATAGCTTTTAATGTGCACATGAATAAAATGTTATTTAACTGGAATTTTGGTTTGAAGGACACCAAAAAATATCAGTCAGTTGTCACATTAAAGCATTCCTCATTCATGATAAAGGTGGCAGATTTCTGTTAGTCATATAGCAGTCAGTATGCTACTATTTTAATACTGAAAAACAAAGAAAATGTACAAAAATAATTGTTTAATGGGAACAAAACCCTGTTTTTACTTTTACTATATAATAAAATGTTATTTTTAATTTTTTACATAACTGTGTACCCATCAAATACCATAGTATTGCCACTGAAAATTTCAAATTACTGTTTCCAAAAGGAAAACGCTGACCAATGAAGTTTGTGGACAAAACATTCTTTTATGGAACTCATTAGCAGTATCATTCACAAAAATATTTATGATGTCATAAAACTGCTGGATAAAGGGAGGCATTCTGTAGAATGCAGAGTTTATTTGAGCTTCAACTACTTTTATGGCTTTTAAATTCTCTAAAGTTGTATACATAGAAGCAAATGATGCTATTCCAAGAGAGTCCACAGTTTTAGTGGAGTTTACATACTACTCAAGGAATAACCTAGTAATGGTAAATGCTCTATTCAAAGCAAATGCACATTGGTGATTCTAGCTGTTTAAACTCTCCTAAAAATCCACATTTTCTTTCTGTATATAGTTATAGAATTTCTCCCTTTTATTGCTTTCTCTATTTCTCTGTATCTGTCTACTAAATGTTTACTTATGTGTCATTGCTTTTATCTTCTACATTTAAAAACTTTTTTTTGGCAGTCCTGGGGCTTGAACTAAGGGTTTAGGCACTGTCCTTGAAGACTTTTTTTTGTGGGTCATGGGACTTGAACTCCACCTGGGCACTCTCTCTGAGCTCTTCAGCTCAAGGTACTGCCCTACCCTTAGGCCTGGGCATTGTCCCTGAGTTCTTCAGTTCAAGGCTACAGACATACCCTTGAGCCACGCCCCACTTCCCGTTTCTAGAGGTTAATTGGAGTAAGAGTCTCAGGTCCTTTTGTGCCAGGGCTGGCTTTGAACCTTGGTCCTCAGATCTCAGCCTCCTGAGTAGCTAGGATTACAGGTGTGAGCCACCATGCCTAACTTTTTTTTGCCAGTTCTGGGCCTTGAACTCAAGGCCTGAACACTACCCTTGGTCTTTTTCAAGGCTAGAGCTGTACCACTGGAGCAATAGCACCATTTCCAGCTTTTATTCTATATATGTGGTACCGAGCAATTGAATCTGGGTCTCTGTGCATGCTAGGCAAGCACTCCACCACTAGGCAAAACTCTCAGCCCCTCCTTGGACACATTTGCTCAAGGCTAGTGCTCTGCCACTTGAGCCACAGGGCCACTTCCAGCTTTTTCTGTGTATGTGGTTCTAAGAATTTAACCCAGGACTCTATAGGTTTGGCTAGCACTCTACCACTAGGGTACACTCCTGACCTCTACATTACTTAATCTCTCTTCACCCGTTTCCTTTTAAAATAATTTTTGTAGTTTCCACTGTTATTTTCATTCGTATTTAATGTATTTCTGTTATTATAATCCCTGTTGCTTTCCTTTTCTCCCTCCCCCATATACTTACAGTCTATTTTGCAGGTAATTATATATTATTAATTTTTTTAGATCTTAATCCCACATGTGAGTGAGCATTTGCAGCACTTGTTTTTCTTAGTTTGTTTTATTTGTCAAAGTATTCATCTTCAGTTTTTCTTTCTGGCCAATTAGTATTACAATACCACATTGTGTGTGCACAAACACATATACATGTATTTTATACACAATTTTTTCCTTTTATGTTATTGGGCACCTATGCTGATTATCCAGTTTGGCCGATGTGAACTGTGCTGTGATAAACACAGCTGTGCAGATAATGCTCTTGTATATTGATTTATGTATCTTTGGGAAGATGCCCAAGAGTGATTTTCTCCTCTTGAAAATAGGTTTGCTACAATGTATTGAGTCTGTTCCTAATATCCATAATCTTGTGATGTTTTCTCTGCAAGTGCAGGAGAATATTTCAACCTGTATGACAAAATTACATTGAAGTCTCAGGAGAATTAAAATTGAACCCAGGGCTTCAGGAATGCTAGACAAGCACTCTAGCACTGAGCCACATTCCCAGTCCCTAGAACTTGATTTTTAAAATAAGTAGTTTATATCTCAATTCTGTATTTATTTGCTTCTGTATTTTCTTGTATAAGGCAGTGTCTGTAAATGGAAGTCTTCTTCATGTATGTATGTATATATGCATGCATGCATGTATGTATGTATGTATGTATATATGTGGAGATAGGGGTATCTTCCCTTAGGTTTGCCTAAAACTCCTGGCTCAACTGTTCTCCCCACCTCAGTCCCACCAAGTGCCAAGATGTGCTTCCTTATAAACCAAACCAAAAGGATAAGTAAGCTGATATTTATATAGGTTTAACTACAGATTTATTTTTGTACTTTCAAAGTCTCCATAAAATGCTCTATTAAATATAAGATTATTCATCCTCAATGCCATCTTTTTGAAGCCTAAACTAGGAAAGAGATTGAAATCTTTTAGGTTATGTCCTTCTATAATTCCATAGAACAGAGGATTTATTTGTGTCATGCTCATTCTCTTTGGAATAGAAGCAATCCTGTTTATGACTTTAGATTTTCAGTACAATTCTCATTCTCTCTACAATCTGAGTTCTACAAAGGCAAAACAATATATTAATCTTGATATTTCTACTTCTTCTCTACTTCCTGATGTTATACTCAATCAGTATTTGTTTAATGAATGAAAATGTAACACAAATTAAAATTGAATTTCTAAGGAATTTAATTTGATCCAGCTATTACAGGCATTAACACAGTTTTAGCCAAGCGTTGTGATAACTTATTAGTGTATTTTTGTGTTAAGAATTCTTATTGGAAAGCAATTTCTTTCTCAATTTAGACTTTTCAGTTTTTAATGATATTTGATTTGGGTTAGCTATTGTATAAGTCCTTAAGGATCATTTCCATTATTAAAATGCTTTACATAAATTATCTTGTCCATATTTCAGAAAAATAAATCCAACAAATAGATGATATTGGGAAGAATAGATTTCCATCTTCTCTGGCTATAAAGCTAGGACTTTAGACCTATGTCATAAAGAGAAATAAACTCAGGTGGTCAAATTTCCTACTTAGTCCATATGGAAGGGTTACTGATTCCATAAAAACTGACCTCAATAAAGAAACTTTGGTCTTAAAAGTGAAGACTCAATATAGCTAATTTTTAATGATGATATTAAAATTTTTATTGACTTTGTTTTGGAAGTTAAACAGAATTTTAGTCCACGCCTAGCATTGAGAATTATACTGACCAGTCAGGGCCATCTCTAAGATGTGAGTGAGAGAGAGACCCAGTCTAATCCTACAGGCTACTTTTATAGGCCCCAGCAAGTGGTTGGGCTGGCCATACACAGGTGGCCAATAGAATTCAACATGGTTGATTGATGGCTGAGGCAACCACTGACACCTTTGCTGTTTGAACGAACCTATCATCTCCATGGGCTTCTGGCGCACTGCTCTGACGACAAAGGAAAGGGAGGGAATTAGCTCCTGCCTTGGGTCACGTACTCCTTTGTCATGAAGATGGGAAATGCCTATAGGGGATGGATTTGGGGGAAGTCAAGAAAGGGGTCCTTTCATTTCTCCCCTCGTTTTGGAAAATGAGTCAAATCTTTGACTCTTCCTCCAACTCTATGGCCTGTCATAAGGGCCATATTGAGTCTTCAGCACTGGCCTTTTAATCACTCCAATTCTCCTTTGTACAAATGATCATTGTGGTATTTACAATGCAGAGGCCAAAAGCAACATTAGTAAAGCTGAAGATTCTGCAATTGCAGCTATTCGGAATGTCATCATGGAGACCAGATGGACAAGCTTTTATACACCATCCTTGGGACCCGTGCTTCTCTTTTGCTCAAGTCTCCTTTTTATATCTGCCAGGTTATCTTTCATTACTCCATCATGGTTTGTCCAAAGTGACATTCTCATTCTGTCTCCATCTGGGAGTGATGAATCCAGTTTATTGACTTTTTAAGTATATAATACATTATTATCCTTCCCTCTCACAATTCATTTTTTACTCTATGAATCTCTGAGGTTCTATCATGTGGACTGACAACCATTCTTCCAAGGTGTTAAGAATTCTTCATCAGTGTATGGTACCATAAAGCACTTTCATGGTCAACAAGTTTCCACCTTCTGATGTTAATGTAAATTTTACTTGTGAGAACATTGATGTAGCCTATAGGGATTTTCATAGTGTTGAAACCTCAAGCTGCCATAGTTACAGGGATTCCTTTGAATCTTTACTTTCACCTTATGATACCATAATCCAAACAGATTAAGGACACAAAGCCTTATGAAAAAACCTAATCATAGGACTCAGAGGTTAGGATACTCATATATTTGAGGAGTAAGGGATACAGGTTTCTTACAAATGTGGGATGCCATATAAGGATATCAGATGGTGGCATTAGGACTATCAGCATTAATTTCTTTTGATGGGAACACAGAAAGAAGAGAAGCTGGAGGGATAACATGTTGCTTGCGATTGTACAAACTAGTGAAGGTTTCCAACTTCTAGACTGAAAGAATATCATAGGGAATACATGAATAGCAATCATAGCGTACCTAGGGGAAGGGAAAGTTTTGAATGTGCTCTTCTTCTCCAATGATAAGAGGAAATTTTGGCTTGTGGAAATGCAAGTCTTATAAGAAATCAAAATTTGCGGTGCCCATTAAATGCTGCACCACATAGTTCTAATTTAATAGTACTAGCGGTAAAGGAGTAGAACTCCAAGGTAAAGAATGTGGATATTTATGTAGAATTACATGAGTTTTCTGAGACTAAAATTTCTCCAAAATTTCTGTGTAAACAGAATCCAAAATTTCAGCTTTCTAAGAAAACATCTCATTTGAAAAAAATTGTGAATGCATGGTATGAACTAGTTGCTCATCAAGATAAAACCATCTTTCCCACTCTAGTATCTTTCATGGATTGTAAGAGTTAAAATTAGATCCCATTATTAAAGAGAACTATAAATAAGATGGTTCTTGTAGTACCATAATAATATTCTAATTAAATGTGATACATAACAATTCATAAGTCTCTTAGATGCCCTAGTGTGACCTAACATGGCAGATAAACTCATCAAAAATCAGAGGATCTCTTTCTTTCTTTTCTTTTCTTTTTTTGTCTAAAACTGGACCACAAATTCAATCCCTGATGCTTCAAGTCATTGGCTGGCACTCTACCAACTGAGTAATTCCTCCAATCTCTGGATGTGCCTTATACCACCCTTCCTTGACAAAGAAGTAATTCTCAGTTGGCTTCTTTGTGTTTTTCAGCTTATACACATTTGGGCACTCATTATGTATCACCCTATGAGGGTGACAATTATTCAGAGAATGAAAAGGCAGCATCTAGTTCAGGGGTGGAACAAAAACTGACACTACACTCCTGAGTTCCAACAGATCCAATGGTAATGGAAATATCTTCAGCACACAGCAGTTTCAATCTAGAGCCCAGCTCAAATAAGAGACTTCAGCACATGGTTTGAAGTAAGACTTTGCATATGTTTGCTGGTATTTTCCTTTAAAAAATATCTTTTTTTCATTTTTGTTGGTCATTGGGCTTGAACTCTGGGCCTGGATGCTGTCTTCAGCTCAAGTCTAGCACTCTATCACTTCAGCCATAGCAACACTTCCAGTTTTCTGGTGGTTAATTGGAAATAAGGGTCTCATGGGTTTTCATGCCCAGGCTGGCCTTGAATCGTGATTCTCGGATCTTAACCTCCTGAGTAGCTAGGATTACAAGTGTGAGCCCCCTGGATCTGGCTGGCTGGTATCTTCTTTCCATATCAGAACGAGCTTCTGATTTACCAGTGGGCCCAGGTACATACTAAATGTTTGAGAAGAAATACTAGAGAACACACACTCTCTCTTCTCTGTCTCTCTGTCTCTCTCTCTCTCCCCCACACCCCCATTGACTTCTGTCTGTGGTCAAAAATAAAATTTCCTTTGCTACACAATCAAAAAAACTAAAAAGAAATACCAGAGAAATCTACAAATTGATTTTCCTTACTTGAGGTTATAGGTATGATCCTATCAGCAAAATCATAAAATTGAACATGCACAATGGTCCACCGATAAAAGGGAGGTTTTCAGTGTCTTCTACCTCTTCAATAAATATATTAAATTTTTGGTATGGATTCCATTGAATCTGTATCCACTGAGGTAGTATAAACACTTATACACTTCATCTTCTTCACTCACTCTATAGTCTTCAGTTTCTTTGACCAATAGTTTAGATTCTCATGTAATTTTATAATTAATAATTTATAATTTTTAATTCATAGTTTTATATCCCTGGGTATTTGATGCTGTTATAAGTAGAATTATTTCATCAATGTTTGTTGTTAAGGACTGTATTAGTATATAAACAGAACTGGTTTTTTGTGTGCTCTATTTTATGTCCTGCAACTTTGCTGAATTTATCAGTTTTAGTGATGTGTGTGTGTGTGTGTGTGTGTGCAAGTGTGTGTACATGCACATCAGTCCTGGACTTGAACTTGGTCTGCTTGAACTTGTCTCTGGTGTTTTTGTTCATAGCCAGCATGCTAGACTGAAACCACAGCACCACTTCCAGCTTATTATACAATCTACCTGGAGAAAATTCTGTGCTTGAGTAGTTATGTGGTTTTCTTTAGTTGATTTTCTGTTCTGCGGTGTGAGTGTGAGTGTGTGTGTGTGTGTGTGTGTGTGTGTGTGTGTGTGTGTGTGTGTATGCTGGGCCTGGGTTTGAACACAGGGCCTAAACTTTGTCCTTAAGGTTTTTACTCAAGACTAGTACACTCTATCGCTAAAGCCACAGCTTGCTTCACTTCTGGTTTATTTGGATGGTTAACTGAGGATTAACGTCTCATAGACTCTTCTGCCTAGGCTGGCACTCATCAAATCTCCGTCTCCTGAGTTATATAGAAATTTTAAGTACATTCAGTCTTTGTTGTTCATGTCTTTTATTTCTCTGCTGATCTTTTGTTTTGTTGGTTCACACTATGAAAAGTGGATGACTGATGTTTTCTATTATTATTGTATTACTGATTTCTTCAGTTTTCACAGCTTGCTATGTATATCTAGGTCATTTGTTTGTCTTCACATTAGCATTCACTTAGTCATATCTTCCTGATACATTGAATCTGCATTATTGTTTAATATTCTTTTTGTGGCAGCTTATAAAGTAATATTTTGTTATATATAATGATATACTCCCTTTCTTTTACTTACCATTCTCATGGACTTCTCTCTTCACTTTCATTCTATGCATATTTTTAAGTCTAAAATGATTCTTTTATAACAAGCATATGAATTTAAGCCTATTCACTCATTTCATGTCTTTTGACAGTATTAGGATTTGAACTCACAGTCCTTTGAATGCTACTCAGCTTGAATGTAGTCTATTTACATATGAAGTAATTACTGATATGGAATAATTCGCTGCTTTCTCTTTTACTAATTATTTTTCATATGTTTACAGTTTTTTCATTCTTCTTTCCTCTCTTCTGTGATTCATTAATTGGAGAGGTGTTGACATGTTTCAATTACAGTTTCTCTTTCTTTTGTGTATATAACATCTACAGGTATCTTGTTTGTGGTTATTGTAAGATATAGTATAACTTACTTATAGTAGTCTACATAAAGATAAGTTAATTAAAATTATACATAAAAACTATACTGTTGTCTCTTTCCTTTGCATTTTATATTTCTGATGTTAAAATTTACATCAATATCTACTGTGAAACAATATACTTATTACATTTTGTATGGTTTTGGGCAAGTCCTGGGGCTTAAGAACTCTGGGCCTGGGTGTTGTTCTGAACCTTTATGCTCCAGGCTAGCACTTTATCACTTAAACCTCAGCTCCACTTCCAGCTTGTTTTGGTTAGCTGGGGATAAGAGTCTCAGAGAATGGGCTGGGTTTTTACTGAAATTTTCAGATCTTAGCTTCCTCAGTATTAAGAATTGCAGGGATGAGCCACTGGTGCCCAGCTATACCTAAACTTTAAACATATAAGCTTGAATTTAAAATGAGTTAATGAGTTGTATCATGTATATTCATTGATATACTTATCTTTATCAATGACTTTTGTTCATTATTGTTTAAGATCCACTTGTTTCAAATAAAAGAGTTTCTTTAGTATTTCTTTTTTTTGGGGGGGGAGGGAGTGTCACGGAGCTTGAACTCTGGGCCTGGGCACTGTCCCTGAGCTCTTCAGTTTATGGCTACTGTCCTACCCTTGAGCAAAGCCATACTTGCCATTTTCTAGGAGTTAATTGGAGATAAGAGTCTCAGGTTCTTTTGTGCCTGGGCTGGCTTTGAACCTTGGTCCTCAGATCTCAGCCTCCTGAGTAGCTAGGCTTACAGGTGTATGCTACCTCACCCAGCAAGGAAGGAAACTTTTGAGCTCCCAAGGGAGAATTTGAGAGCTGTAGTCTTTATCTGAATATGTTAAAATTCTGTGGTTGGGGCTAAATACCTGAGAAACTTAAAGGAGAAAAAAATACTTTAGTTCACAATATCAGAAGATGAAGCTCATAACAAGTAGTTCTGTTGTTTCTGGACCTACAGTGAGGAAAACATGTGATAGAACAAAGCTGTTCACCTCATGAAATTCAAGAAGAGAAAGAGAGTAACTGAAAAAGGGGGAATGGTAGAAAAAAGAGAGGAAAAAAAAGACAAAGGGACAAGTAATAGGATAGATTTCTCAAGGATCCGCTTCCTTCAACTAGGTCTCACTTAATTCAGTTTTCATTGTCTTATAAATGAATGCGCAGATTTATTCATTGATAAGATTAAACTCCTAATCCACCAATTTCCTTCTCAAAGTCTTATCTGTGAATAATGCTGCATTGGAGACTAACGTCTTAAACATTATTCTTTGGGGAAGTACTTCAAATGTGACCTATAACATCCACTTATCTGTGCTGGGCTGAAAAGATAAGCTCTGTAATTTCCCACACTAGTTTAGACAACCATTTTTGTTTCCTGTAGTTCCAAGGATTCTAGTTCATCCTAAGTCTTCAAAGACAGCACTTAGAATCATTTCTTTCTCTTCTCAGAGAAAATCTTCATCTTGGGGCAGAGGCTTTCTGCAGACTACATGGTGTTGTGTGATGTGTGGAACCGTAGTAAGAACATGTCTAAAAACTTTCTGATGACTTCAAGGTGGCTGTTTTTGTTCTCACCTTGGGTATAAGACATGTACAAGATTGTCAAATAGTTTTGTAATTTCTCTCATGAAGGAGAATGATTTTTATATCATTAAACCAGTGGAGAGTCAAGGAGTTAGGGTTTCTTTCTCTCTCTCTCTCTCTCTCTTTTTTTTTTTGCCAGTCCTCAGAGCCTGAGCACTGTCCTTTGACTTTCTCAAGGCTAGAGCTCTTCCACTTGAGCCTCAGCACCACTTCCAGGCTTTTTCTATGCATGTGGTACCGAGGAATCGAATCTGGGTCTTCATGCATGCTAGGCAAGCACTCTACCACTAGGCCAAACTCCCCGGCCCCTAAGCTTTTTTTTTGTTCAAGCTAGCACTCTACCACGTTAGCCACAGCTCTATTGTCAGCAGTTATTTTTCTTGGCACCAGGAGTTAAATTCAGAGTCTTACCTTATTATACAGCTGTTCTACCACTTGAGAAACTTCACCTTTTTCTGTTAATTTTGTGAAGTAGGGTCTTTTATTTATCACGATCCTCTTATTTACCTACTTATACTTCCTGTGTTTCTGGGATGACAAGCATGTATGCCCTGCTTTTGGTGGGGATGACATCTTACTAATGATTTTCAGCCAGGTTGGTCTTCAATTATGATCCTCTCAATCTCTACCTCTTGAATAGCTAGTTTTGTAATGCATTTTATTCAGACCATTGTGTGTTGTTGATAAGCCTCCTAACTCAATTTTTACTGTCACTCATTGAGAATCAAGAGTATTTGTTAAAAAAAAAAAAGAAGAAGGAAAAGCTGGGCACTGGTATCTCATGCTAATCCTAGCCATTCAACAAGCTGAGTTGTGAGAATGTTGTCGCAAAACCAGCCAAGGCAGAAAAGTCCATTAGACTCTTACCTCTAATTTTGCACCAAAAAGCCAGAAGTAGCTTTGTGCTAGCATTGAGAAAAAAAACTCAGAGACACTGCTGAGGTCCTGAGTTAAAGCCCTAGGACCAGAAATAAAAATGAAGAAGAAATGATGGAAAGTAAAGTAGGTAGGAAGGAATAAGGAATATAAGAAAGAAGGAAGGGAAGAAGGAAAAAAAGGAGGAAAGGAAGAAAGGGAGGGAGGCAGGAAGTGAGGAAGAAATATGTTTATGGAATTGGAATTAGATATTACTTATGCAATTAAACTACAGTAATGATTGATAGCAGGTAGAATAATGACAACTCTCTTAGTATTTTATAAAAATTTTATTGTATTGCAAGAGCTTTATCTTGTGTGATTGTTGTTCTTAATGTACTACATTCTCTTCTCTTCTCCCCCCCTTTGATTAATTCTATATTGTTACTGTATCTGACTTTGTTATCTGGTATATTGTATATATGTTTATTTATTTATTTGAAATAGGAAAGGGAAGAGGGGAAAACAAGATGATCTGGAGGGCGTGGGGGGAGAGAAATAGGGACAAAAACCACGAGAAGGGGTATCAATGTGTGAGAAGTAATGCACCTACTACCTGGCAAATGTAACTGTAACCCCGCTATACATTACCCTGACAATAAAAACCTTTTTAAAAAAGTATTGTTTTCTGTGAATATGGATATTATATCATGCTAGAATAATTCTAAAATCTGAAAAGTATATAGTGGTTGCTTCACAAATATTTTTAATATCGTGTTCCACTTTAAAAAATGGGAGCAGGGTACCAGTGACACATGCTTGTATTTCTAGGTTCTCAGGAGGCAGAGGTCTGGAGAATCACTATTTGAAATTCCCAAAGAAAAATAGCTAAGAGGTCCTATCTCCCGCAGTGGCAGTATAGATCTGTCATCCCATATACATACATAGGAAGAACAAATAACACACTGCAAATCCATGCAAGCCTGAACAAAATGTGACACTATAGAAACCAAGGCAGAAAGTGTGGATGAAACTGCAGAGTTGTTGCAGTCCGGTTGGTCACAGTGGCTCATGCTTGAAATCCTAACTACTCAGGAGGCTAAGATCTGAAGATCCAGATTCAAAGCTAGCCCAGGCAATAAAAGGACCTGAGACTTTTATCTCCAGTTAACCTCTAGAAAATGGGAAGTGGGGCTTGGCTCAAGGGTAGGGCAGTAGCATTGAGATGAAGAGCTTAGGGACAGTGCCTAGGCCTAGTTCAAGCCCTATGACCGCCCCCCCCCCAATAATAGAAAATAGGAAGCCCTTAGTTAAAACTACACAAATGCTAAAGAAAATAATCAGGAGGAGGAAGAAGAAGGAGAAGATGAGAAGAAGAAGGAAGAGAGGGAAAAGAAGGAGAAGGAAGAGGAAGAAGGCAGAAGAAGAGGAAGAGGAGGTCAAAGAGTAGTAGGAGGAAGATGAAGACGATGACGAGGAGGACGAAGAAGAAGAAGAAGAAAAGGAGGAGGAGGAAGAGGAGGAGGAGGAGGAGGAGGAGGAGGAGGAGGAGGAGGGGGAAAAGAAAATGGGAAACAATTCAACAGACCCATTTTTAAATAGGCCTTGCACCAACTTTAAAAGAGAAAAATTATTGTATGGTTAACAACATTATACATACCTATGTTCATTATATATATTCTGTTTGGGTTTATTTTTGGCATCTTAAATATGTCTTTGTTTTAACTTACATTTTCTCATAAAATAGTAACTGTCAAATGAAACAACACAGGCTGATGGATCTCAAAATTAGTTGCTATGTGATGCCTCTTCCCTGAGAAGCAGAGTTGTATATATCAGTGAATAGCTCAGTGATTTTATCTCATCAACTGTGTTCACGAACTATTTGCAGACCTGATTTCATCACCTCCTGTGTACTCCACATCCCTTTGTGAGACTCTTGTCTTTCTGAACCTCAGTTTTTTCCAAAGAACTGAAATTTGCCCCTCCATTTACTTTATCTCCATCTTATTCATGTTCACCAACAAGTTCTCTTAAGTTTCCATCGTAAAATATTTGTACTTTTCTCCATTAATTCTGGCTGTCATAACCTAAAACATAGCCTCCTAACTCATCTCTCTCTTTCAGTGCTTCTCCTTTAGAACAGCCTCCAAAACATTTCATCTAAAATGAAAAATATGTTGGTAGCAGTGGCTCACGCCTGTAATCCTAGCTACTCGGGAGATTGAGATTTGAGGATCAAGGTTCAAAGCCAGCCTGGGCACAAAAGGACCTGAGACTCTTATCTCCAATTAATCTCTAGAAAATGGGAAGTGGGGCTTGGTTCAAAGAGCTCAGGGACAGCACCCAGGCCCAGTTCAAGCCCCAGGACCCACAAAGTAAAATAAAATAAAATAAAATAAAATGAAAAATAAAACGTTTAACCTTCAACCTGGTTCATTTTTTTCATATGAGTGTGTGTGTGTGTGTGTGTGTGTGTGTGTGTGTGTGTGTGCACATGTGGAATACGTCACATCAGGGATATGGAAACCTATGCTGCAGAAAAGTAGGCCTAACTCGTGGCCCAGCGTTCACCACCTGATCTTGGGACTGCACCTGGCTGAGATGGTGCCTGCCATCTGGTTGGAAGGTGTGGCTGTGGTTTGTGATGTAAAGTAAGACTACCTCTGGGATAGGCCCAGAACCCTTCAGCCTTCTCAGACAGCACATGATTCCCCTTCTTTGCTTATAGTGAGAGTACCTCCCCTGCCCTGCCCACCTTTGTGCTGATAGGCTCCTGCATCCTATATTTGCCGAACATGCGGACATACTTCCTGCCTTTACTGGTCTCCCTGATGCGTCTGACTGTCCTCCGGAGGGAGGGCTGGGTGCGGGTGGTCAGTCAGCCCTCTCCTTTTTCAGCTGGTCCTGGTCGGGGCATGTTCTCTCTATCCCTCCTGCAGGTCAGGAGGGACTGAGGACTGAAAACCCCGACCTGCACATACTTGGCCTTACTTACTCCTCCTGCTCTTTCTCTCATATTTCCATTGTTGAAACACTGGAAGCCTTTAACTATTGAATTGAATCCTTGCCTTGCTGATGTCACGCATCTTTCTTTTCTTTTTCTTTCTTTCTTCTTTCTTCTTTCTTCTCTCTCTCTCTCTCTCTCTCTCTCTCTCTCTCTCTCTCTCTCTCTCTCTCTCTCTCTCTCTCTCTCTCTGTTTCTCTCTGTCTCTGTCTGCCTCTCTCTGTCTCTCTCTTGCTCTCGTTTCTTCTTTATCTTTTTAAATTTTCTTTTAATCTTCTGGTCCTGTGGCTTGAACTCTGAGCCTAGGTTCTGTCCCTGAGCTTCTTTTGCTCAAGACTAACTCTCTACCACTTGAGCCTGAGCCCCACTTTTGGCCTTTTCTTTTCTCTTTTTTATTTTTATTTTTTTGCCTCATCAGCCTCCCTCCCTCCCTCCCTCCCTCCCTCCCTCCCTCCTTCCTTCCTTCCTTCCTTCCTTCCTTCCTTCCTTCCTTCCTTCCTTCCTTCCTTCTCCTCTCCCTCCTCTCTCTCTCTCTCTCTCTCTCTCTCTCTCTCTCTCTCTCTCTCTCTCTCTCTCTCTCTCTCTCTCTCTCTCTCCCTCTCTTCTTTTTTTGCCTGTCCTGAGGTTTGAGCTCAGGGTGTGGGTACTGTCTTTGAGCTTTCTAGACCCAAAGCTAATGCTCTACTACTTGAGCCACCGTTCTACTTCTGGCTTTTATTCTGGTTAATTGGAGATAAGAATCTCACAGACTTTCCTCCCCAGAGCTGGTTTTCAACTATGATCTAAGCCTCCTGATTAGCTAGGATTATAGATATGTGCCATCAGTGCTCAGCCAATATCAGCTTTTGGTGATCGTCACTCTCCTGTGAACCCCAGCATATAATTGTTACATATCTGGTGACTGCCATAGTGATTTCTCTTTTTTAACCTTTTATTTCCTTTCTTACATGATATTAATCTTACTTATCTACTGTATGTTTACAATAGTTGGAACATAGTGGTTTATTAATATGTTTACTAGAGTAATAAATGAGAACATTGTGTTCCAATAAATATTTCTGGTATATGATTGCTATCTATGGCCAGAAGTACTATAAGTCCATATTAACAAAATTTTTAAGCCTAAAGTATATTTTCCAATTTTAGACATTATAAACACATATGAATAATATATCTCTCTATATATACATTTTACAGAAACATAGCTTTTAGATGTGTATTCTGAACTCATAGGAATTGATCTTTTTAGCCCATAATTTTTAATAAATTCACCTGAGTATATAAGTGCCATTTCTTTATGTTAAGTAGAAACAAAGTTCCCTCAACTACATATCTATGTATATCCAGCAAATAAGGTCTTGAGTTTGGAGCAGGGCTCCTTCTGCAATAGCTTCTTTTTCTCTATCTCATGCTGACAGGGACATGAAGCAATTTTCCTTAAGGGCTGAATTGCCCCCACCTGTCAGAAGTCTTGCTTTGTCAAGATTCCAGAGAATAAATTGGAAGGGAAGTGGTGACCTTCAAGTGGGTCAGGCTTTGTCAAGAACTATGCCACTGACATTCATAATGCAGTTGTGATAATGTAGACAGCTATAAGACTGTCCTGACAGTCAGCCCAAACTTTCACCCTTTCCTTCCTTTTCTAAAATTTTTTTTGTTGTAATATATAGAGGGATTAAATTACATTTGCCAGATAGTAGATGCATTACTTCTCACACATTGATACCCCTTCTCATGTTTTTCCCCATTTCCTTTCTCCCACCCCCTTTGAATATTTCAAATTATCAAATGTATATACAATATACCATGTAACACAATCAGATACAGTAAAAATATGAGATTAACCAAATGAGCAACAAAAGAGATGAGAAATATCAGTACATTAAGAGCAACAATCACACAAGATAAAGCTCTTGTTTACATATCCTAGAGATCCTTTCATTTAGCCTTATCTTATGTGACCTTATGAATTTAGGTTTTGTGCTATTGATGTGTGTATTGGACTCTCCTCTGCTAGGAGATTCCTAGATGTGTACTAATTCTTACAAATAAGGGAAACCATTGAGCCTATGTTCCTTTGAGTCTGGCTTACTTCACTTAATATAATTTTTTTCCAAGTCTTTCAATTTCCTTACAAATGGGGCAATGTCATTCTTTCTGATGACAGCATAGAATTCCATTGTATATAAACATCAAGTATTTTTGATCCAATCATCTACTGAGGGGCATCTAGGTTGGTTCCATATCTGTGCTATGGTAAATAGAACGGCAATGAAAATTTCTGTGCAAGTGGTTTCTGGACCTTGGATAAATGTCAAGGAAGGGCATTGCTGGGTCATAGGGGTGCTCTATGATTAGTCTTTTGAGGAATCTCTATACTGCTTTCCATAGTGGTTGAAGGAGTTTACACTCCCACCAACAGTGTAGTAGCCACATCCCCACCAACATCTGTTGTTAGGTTTCTTGACCATGGCCATTCTAACTGGAGTGCGGCGGAATCTCAAAGTTGTTTTGATTTGCATTTCTTTTATGGCCAGAGATGTTGAGTATTTCTTCATGTGTCTATAGGCCATTCTTATTTCCTCTTCAGAGAAGTCTCTCTTTAAGTCTTTGCCCCATCTTTTAATGGGATGGTTGTTTCACCTTTTCTTTCCTAACCACACACCATGAGGTTCATTTATACAAAAGGGTTTTACTGTGAAACAAAGAAAAGGATTATTAAAACTGTGAGAAATGAGAACATTTCAAATCTTTACACTTGAAGGAAAATTTTAAATGGAAAATGTTGTTCCTATACTAAACAAAGATGTGTTAAGAAAAATTTAAACTTTACATATAGTGCTTGTTTTCAGACATGATATGAAACACCAAATTTAAACACCCACACAGAAAACAACTGATCAACAAATCAGGAAAACAAATAATAAGTTAGGAGTGTTTAACTTCTTCTATTTTTATTTTAAATTATTGATTCATCAGAAACAAATGAAATTCATATAATTGCCAAATTTGAACAGTAGAGGGCAGAAAACAGTGAGCTTTACCTGCAAGTTGCCTTACAAGTTACAATTTTGGTCTTGCTAGTTACTAACTTAAGATAAATATTCTAGACATAAGATGCTTCTAAATGTTTAGGAAATATATTTGACCATGAAAAGTAAATTTCAGTACTTTATCATTTGTTCACATAACCATTTACTTCCATCAATTTAAGTATATTGCACATAAATTGAAAGAATTCGATGCTTGGGTACTATTTTATATTTAAACAATAAATTGAAAAGGTTCTTTAAATGATTATAGTCATTCTGAAGTATACTGATATTTTCCCACATAGGAAAAGTAAATTCACAACCATGTTGTGAACATAGGTTAATGATATACCAGTTTTAATGACTGATGACAAATTTTTATTATATTATGTACTATGACCCATTCTTGAAACTATTTTCCTTTCAAAAATGAAATCCTTTTAGATTATTTTACAAGTAATGATTGAGTAATGATTTATTGAATTATTCATTGTGTTACATTCTTGAAAATATACATATAATTTGTTTCTCTTATAATTTTTATTTGTTAAATTGTGGAATACTAAGTGTCCATTAAATCAAAAAATCTGCTTTATTTACAGTATAAGTAAAGAAGCTGAAATAAAGTTTTGGAAATAAAACTAGTAGGGTATATGAACTTAGTACAGATATTTTGACTCCTGGTTTACAGATATCTATGTGTGAAGGGTCATCATTTAAGAGATGCAGAACTTAAGAGCAACAAAGGCTACTTTGACCAACTCCCATTGTTCAAATGGGACAATTAAGATCTAGTGTGATTAAGGCATAAGTGTAAGTTAATCTGCTCAATGAAAAGTAACAGATATGATATTAGTGTTACAGTCCAATGAGAAGGTGAAATGACAGACTTACTCTCAGGACACTTGAGAATATGAGAAGATTCTTCCTGTGTGTTGTGTTCTTTAATCTTCAAGCCCTTGGAAACAGTTCCATGGAATGAGTCCTTTCCTATTTCTTGGTTTAGCCCAAAGACCACACAATTTGGCACGGAAATTTCTGAAGCAGCAGAGTTACCTCAGCAGGTACCCAAGGACAGATGGATGAGCAACATGGGATATATGCATGTTTGTGTGTGTACATATATATATATATATATATATATGTTACATCACTCATACGTGTGTATAATGTCCTAAACTGGGAAAAATATTTTCACTGGAGGTTTAAATAATTTCATATGTGCATGGACATGAATTACATGAACATGTTTCTTCCAAGGCCAGAGCCTATCTTTGCTTGTGAGCCATGTAAACAAAGGTCAGTGGAGGGGCTCAGTTTCAGCTTGTGAACACATTCGTAAAGAAATCTTCCGTGAAGTCTGCCAGAGCAATCAGCAGTCAGTTAAGGTTTGCACGGGGGCATCACGGCCCAGCAGAATGCCCGAGAAGGATGAGATTTCCATGCAAAGCATTTTGAAGACTCAATCTGGATATCCTCCTCTGAGACTTGAGGCTTTCGTGGGGGTTCAAATGTCAGTGTTCCTCTCGCTTCCTCCCCCGCCCCAATCCTGACTACACCACATGAAGCCAAAGTTCCCAATTTGGGGACATTTCACTGGGATAATATTTGTTTATTTGCTTTTCAGCTGTCAGGGGATGGCAATCTTGCTAGATTGTTTAAATGAGTCTTCCTGAGCGATTGAAGACAAAATCCAAAATGACTTTGCACGTAAAACAGCGAGGCCTGCCCAGAGATCACTCCACCGTCAACTATGATTTGCAATTCGATTTCTCCTGCCCAGCGGCCGGAAATCAGCTTTGCAGCATTTGATCCGGGTTGGAGCATCTCGGCAGCTGCAGCAGAGAGATGCAGTGGTGGCTCCAGGCTGGAGCGAGGCGCTGTCCGCGGTGCTGAAATTCAGATGCGCTCGCGGTGGGTGCGACGGCTCTTGGAGACCAGAGGGCTCTAGCAGGGCTTGGAGCAGTGCTTCCTCCTGGGGGCTGTGCGGGGTGTGGGGCGCTGTGCGGGGGAGGGGTGGGCCAGCGAGCGCGCCCCCTGCCTGCCGCCATCCGCGCACGCGCGCCCGGGACCGCCTGCCCCTCTTGGTGACTTGGCTCTGTGCGCGTGTGTGTGAGTGTGTATGTGTGTGTGTGTGAGCGCGCGCGCGTATGTGTGTGTGCGTGTGTGTGTGTGACAGAGAGAGAGAGAGAGAGAGAGAGAGAGAGAGAGAGAGAGAGAGAGAGAGAGAGAGAGGAGAGAGGGAGAAGGGAGAGAGAGGGTGAATGTGTGAGTGCATGGGAGGGTGCTGAATATTCGGAGACACTACTGGGACCACAGCGGCAGCTCCACCGAAAACTGCATTCAACCAATCCTCCGGACTTCGGGAGCCGGGGACAGGGCGCGGGGCTGCGAGAGCCACCAGCAGGAACCGGAGACAGGCATTCTTCTGCCTCCACTTCGTGGTTTTGAGCAGCTTGGTGCTAAACTGTTGTTTCAAAATGCAGAGGATCTAATGTACTGAGAAAAAAAAAAAAAACGACAAGAGGAGGAAGAGGAGGAAAAGGAAAAAAAAAGAAAGAAAGAGGGGGTATTTTGTGGATGCTCTACTTTTCTTGGAAATGCAAAAGATTATGCATATTTCTGTCCTCCTTTCTCCTGTTTTATGGGGACTGATTTTTGGTGTCTCTTCCAACAGCATACAGATAGGTAGGTATCCTTTGTGCTATGCTTTTGAATTGTGCATAATTGGGTGGTAATCTTTGTTCACAGTGGACAAATTAATTCATGTCATGTAGACTTATGTCATACCTTGACTGCATTCCAGATTTAAAACTACCTAGAATGTTCATGCTTTTCTTGAGATGGAGCACAGGAGAAGCGCTAGTGCCTTTGATACAATAAAGAAAAAGCGTTCCTCATTTCTGATCTTCAAATTGCATTAATTCCTTTTGCCGGGATTCTCCAGGGGGTCAAAGGCAAAGCTTAACACTGCGAGGAAAGGAGACCGACCTTCCCCGGCTCCTCGCCCAGGCTTCAGTCTTAATTCCTGTCGTGAACCCCTGGCTTCCTGTTGGAGGCTGGCCCGCCGGTGAATGTGTTTATTCGTGCTGTTAACATGAATTAGACACAGGGGCTACGGGGTCTGGGGGGAGGGGGGAGGTCCGGCTTTCTCTCCCGGCCACTGACTGGGTTTTCTCGCTTGTTTGTTCTTTGCCAGGGGGGTTGTTTCCGAGGGGAGCTGATCAAGAATACAGTGCATTTCGCGTAGGGATGGTTCAGTTTTCCACTTCGGAGTTCAGACTGACACCCCACATCGACAATTTGGAAGTAGCCAACAGCTTCGCAGTCACCAATGCTTGTAAGTCATGAATATTCAATGCTTCTCCTCTGGGGCTGCACGCGGGGAGCTAGCAATTTCCTCTGTGTGTGTGTGTGTGTGTGTGTGTGTGTGTGTGTGTGTGTGTGTTGATGTGTGGGTGTGAGTGGCTGCACTCGCGTGTGCCTGCGAAGGTGGCTGTAATCTTGGGGACCCCTGCTGAATCAAGGGGGGAGACCAAGAGCAGATGTCAGGCACTGAAGCCTGTGCGCGAGGGGGCCGCGGAGGGGCTGGAGTCAGGGTGTTTCTTGGTTCGGGGTATCTCCTTGGTCTTCAGTGCCCCAAAGAAGCTCTCCTCCCCCTCCCCCTTTGGTGCGCCTGCTGGCACCCCGCCAACAGGGAACACGTTGTTCCCCTGGGCGCTCTGTGGGGTTGTTGGACAGATCCCAGGAGGGACTGCTGGAACCCTGATGCCTGAGATTTGGGCTCAACCTCTGCTGCAACTCCTACCGCGGCCCCCGCGAGTTCTCCGGGTACCGGAGACAAGTTGTTACAGTGTTCTCGGAATTGGAATACGGTTGTTACATAACGCCCACCAAGGGGCGCGGCGCAGCAGGGAGCGAGGCTGTGCAGGCCCAGGCGCGGGTGGCTGGAGGCTGTGGAGAGAAGGTGGCCGGTCTGCGGGCCGCCTCTCGGCTGTGTGAAGCTAAGTTTCTGGGGGCCAGGCCGCCCGGGCAGCTGCGGCCAGCTTGAGGTCCAGAAACGCATGGTACTCGGGGTAACCTGAATCCAGCAAAGACAGCCTAGGGGCTCGAATTTGTTTGCAACAGGCCTAGGTTTAAAATCTGAAGTCATCCATCAGCCATTTTAGTCCTTGCAGCTCTCCATGTTAGCCCTTTGCTTGCGCGCAGGGTACCACAACTAGGGAGGTTTGGTGGAGCAATAGAAATCAAGCAATTAAGGTATCTGGAGGGGCGCAGCGGGAAGACGAGAGCCTCCCCCTCCCCGCTCGCATGGGCCATGCAGCAGCCACTGCCTTGCGCCTGGATAGCCAGTGGCCACCATTTCCTGCTAGTGGGCTAGAGCGATTCTCTCCTGAACTGATCGCAGCAGTTTATGAGAGAGAGAGAAAAAAAGGATTTTCCAATGGCTCACCTCCCACTCTGGATCATGTATGGAGTTAGCGGAAAATTACTGCAGGAGGTACTCCACTGCCACGTTCCACCTCGGACAGATCACTGCTGCCATCATTTCCCATGCGCAGCCTGAGCATGTAGCCCAGGCTTAGCTCGTACCAGGAAAGCATCGCTACTGACTGGCATCAGGATGGGCACGGAGCTATTCCACTGACTCGTACAACAGGGACTTTCCTGGGGTTCTAGTTGATGCTAGATTTCAGTGGTTAATGAAAGACCAATTTAATTAATGCCATGGCCTTTTCTTTTCTTCATGTTGAAGCTGAATAAAGAAACTGTGTGTGTGAGAGAGACAGAGACAGAGAGAGGGAGGGAGGGAGGGGAAACTGAGAAGAAAGAGGCTCTTAAAGTGGATTTTCTTCTTCTTCTTTTTTTAATGTATCGTTTATCCTGACAAATCTTAGTGCATAACAAAAAAATACAAAATAAATTGCCTTGATTAAATTTCAAAGACTTCCATGCTTTCTCTGCATACCTATCAGAATCCAATTTCACTTGATATCAAGAAATTTCCCTTTCTCCTAAATTACAAGTTTGGCATGACATTATTTGGAGTGTCTATCTATATGTGATCGCCAGTGTGGTAATACTTTGCAAAATGAATCGTTGAAAAAAAAAGATCATGAGTAGGGGAAGTACATTGATTTTTCAAGTGTTGCCAGCTGTGAAAAGTATAGCTTCGTTTGAAAAGCTATGAAAAGTATAGCTTCGCTTGAAAAGCTGTCGATAACGGAGCAGTTTATCCAGTGGTAAAATTGGTAAGAGAAACTTACTGAGAAAAGAACATATACACACATCAAATAGAATAAATCTTCCCTGATTCCAAGATACGTGGGATTACTGTGCTGGGGCTATGTCAGGGTTCAAGACTTCAGGCTATGTGATTAGATTTAGGATTTAGTCTTAATATTTTTCAAGTCAGTTTACTATTGAAATAAAGATATACAACCAGAATGTATTCATACATTATACATGTAGTTAGACCATATATAATCCTATGAGTTTTAAGCAAATGCATGCATCTGTGTGATAAGCACACAGGTTTCATTAAAAACAGCAAAACATTTTAATGTACTTGATCATACTTCTGAGGGGCTCAGATGATCAAATCTTCATTTTGCTTTTCTTTTTATCAAAAAGTGAACCAAAAAAAATTGTGCATGTCTGCAGGCCCTAACATTACCCACTGTCCTAGAATAATACAGAAACAAGTATTGTGGAGGAGGCCAATACTCTTCAAAGATGCCAACATAGGTTTGCAGAATCTTAGCACTTCAGCCCTCATGTTAGAAGCAATGTCACTGCTAAAGATAACTGCTGAGAGGCATGGTTACAGAATGAGGATGGCTGAGGAGAATTTTCTAGAGGTGATACCATTTCATTAAGAAAAATCACTTCATGCTTTGTGTGGCACTTTCTAGGAATTGTAAAACCTGTGAAATGGAATTTTTCTTTCCTTTACCTTTTCTGTTTTGCTTAATGACAATAGAAAATATAAAATTAGTTAATTAGTTTGACTTTCTTGATGGGGAGGTGTGGAAGAGAGAGAAGAGAAGAGACATGTTTCCTTGGATTATAACCACTACAAAGTTGCCTCTAATGTCAAATTTATCTTTATCATTTAAATTCTCCTCAAGGTTTTTCTCCAAAACATGTCCTTTATTTTCTTGGCTTCCCTTTTAAATCAAGCAGACTATGATTCTTTCCTGTGTAAAGTGGGAACAATCATATTAAGTACGTTGACAGCTAACACCAAGGTATCTTTCCCCTCATTTCTTCTATAAATGTAAGGCCTTTTTCTCTAATTCCATATTAAATAATATATATATCGTTACTCAATTCATAAAAGGCAGCTTATTCTTTTTTTAATTAAGCCATAAAAATCCCACATAATTAATTCTGTGTAGTAAGAAAAGGAATTTTATAGTTTGATGATATAATTGGTTTACTAAATTTTATTCCCTTACTGGAAATACTGAGTTTGACATTGAGTTAAAGATCCAAGGAGATCTTAGGGCTGTGAAAATGCAATGAAGTCGTTCTCTTCTCAAATGAGTGGACATTGCACTCGGCTCCCACACCTTCTTCACAGTCACAGTGAGATAATGAGAGTATCTATTTGTTCCTCTTTTGTTGCCATGGATACCTGAGGAAAACCAGGTTTCCATGCCTTTCCTTGCCTTTTTTCTTCTTTTGCTCCCTCCTTGCTTCTTTTCACTTCACTCTTTTTTTTTATTAGAATTAGTGTGAAGATTATATTCCCAATGATTGCTCAATCATACATCCTCATTATGAAAAACTATAAAGCAGAAAAGCAGAAGGAAAATTGAGAGTAGCATCTCTACTCATCAGCTGGTATTAGCAATGTGCTTCAAGAAGAAATTCACTCATTCAGACTCACTCAGTGTGCATTTATTGAAGGGCTTCTTGCTGTTAGAGACAAGGTGAATGCTTTATCTACGGTGGCTCACTTTTGCTAATTCACTTTCCCCTCTACTTGCTAATAGTTCTTACTTGAAGGCCTTCATGGCTTCAGTATGGATTGACAGTTGTGTTCTTGTCTAGGAACTACAGTTTAAGGATAAAAATCACTGCCTGGGGCTCTTAAACACAAGTTATTTATTAGAGTAACTGGAAACATAATCTGGAGTTTTACAAAAATAATATATTTGATATTATATATTGATATATACATATATTTAACTATCTATCATAACCAACAGTTGAATTTTTTCCTAGAAAATGTTTTTTACATCCTAAAGAATTTTAGTCAAACTTAATGAATGCAATGTTAATTACAAAGAGCTTTTAGAAATAAAATCATCTAAAAGGATTATAAGCATGAGTCTTTGATCTCAGGATTTATAAGAGGAAATATTGAATCTCATATGATTTGTAACAGGAAATATTGAAATAGTCTTCACAATCTATTTTGATAAGTAATTTTGGCAAACAGCTGTTTGTCTAAGCTAACATTAATACAATTATTTTGTATTCAAATTCTACAGCATAGCAAAAATAAATCATAGAAGTATTAAATTTAGAGACAGCAAGTAAAAAATATACTTTTTCTCTAAGCCAGCAGATGGAGATGTTGGAGAAAATATTGTTTGATGAAACTGTTGCACACATTGAGTACCTTTAAAGACACTGGTAACAAATTTATTTAGAAATGAAAGATAGAATTGAAATCTAATTCAGAATAATTGTTAAAATGTATTTATTAAAATACATTGAGGAAAGTATTCGTTAAATACACTGAAAGCAAAACTTTCAATGCTTCCTTTTAGAAACAGATGTCTCTAGTTTACTTTTTTTCTCTTTCCTTTTCTTTGTTTTTGGTTTTGTTTTTGTGCTGGTCCTGATCTTGAATTGAGGGCCTGGGTCCTTTTCCTGAGCTTCTTTCACTACCACTTGCACCACATCTCTATCTACTTCCAGCCTTCTGTTTTTGTTTTTGGTGATTAAATGGAGGTAAGATTCTCCCAGACTTTACTGCCTAGGCTGACTTCAAACATAGCCCTCAGATTTCAGCATCTTTTGTAGCTAGGATGACAGGCATAGGCCACTGGCACCAGAGGTTTGAGGTATATTGAACTTTAGTCATGGATCAGGAAAATTTTGTATCTGTATCAATCAAATTAAAGGAGTGGAGGTGTTCCGTGTATTTAGAGTTAGCATTCATAGAGTGTAAGTAGGTATAGATATATTGGGTGGACTATAAACTTTGGTCATTTTGTTCAGATATATGGAAAAAACAGAAGTGCTGTTTTCCTTCCTTCCTTCCTTCCTTCCTTCCTTCCTTCCTTCCTTCCTTCCTTCCTTCCTTCCTTCCTTTCTTCCTTTTTCTTTCTTTTTTGGTGCCTGTTCTGGGACTTGAATTCATAGCCTGGACACAGTCCCTGAGATTTGTTTTCTAAGGCTGAGCCACAATACTACTTCTTCTTTTCCTGAGTAGTTTCACAGACTTTCCTACTAGGGTTGTCTTTGAACCGTGATCTTCATATCTCAGCCTCTTGAATAGCTACAATTACAGGCATAAACCAGGAGTACCACGTTGAATTACTGTTTCTGATATATGCAAAAAAATCTGAATCATATCTGAATCATAAAACCGGAATCAGATTGAATGTTACCATTGCACGATGAAATGTTATAATATTAGGAAAATTATGAATGTAACCCAGGCTCTAACAACTCAGCACCACTGTAAATATCTTCAGCTAAAGTATAAGAAGAAACAAATAGCTCTTTATATCAGAACAATGATCTTTTATTGAGTTATTTGCAGCCAAAGTTTCATATCACTTATTGCAAAAGAATTTCAAGAACATACAAGAAAGGCTGATAAAGGACATATGTTTTCCTAACCATTTCAGCATTGGTTTCTGAATAACTCAATTTTCATATGCTATTTGTACTTTCCTATCTTTCCCACTCCTTTTATATACAACAGTCAAGACAATTAATTTGTAGTGTATATTAGATCACAAGAAGTAAGAATTATATTGCGATGAGAACCATTTTTTATTAACTCTTTTGTTCATTTTTTAAATTTAATTTTGTTGTCAGGGTGATGTACAGAGGGTTACACTTACATACCTAAAGTAGTGAGTATATTTCTTGACAAACATTGCTACCCCTACCACATTTTTCTCCACTTTCCATCTCTGCCAAATCCCTGCCCCCACAAGTTGTAAAGTTCATTTTCAAAGTATTGTCTTGTGGGTGTTGCTCTTACATTGATTTTCCCTTTGTCCATTGTCTCACCATTTGTCCTCTTCCCTTCTCTGTTTCAAATAAACATATATACAATACACCAGGTACCAAAATCAGATACAGTGACACAGAGGAAAAAACAGAGAGGGAAAAAATGAAAGTAAAAATACGTAACGTTTTACGGAAGCAAAAAATACATTACTCTAAAAGCTGAAATCCCACGTTCATTTTAGACATTTATTTGGATGTAATTTTTTTCACTTGTCTGTTTACTTCAAGGTTAGCACTCTGTCAAATGAGCCACACCTCAGGTTCCAGCTTTTTCCTGGTTAATTAGAAATATGAATTTCATGGATTGGTTTTCATCAGGGTAGCTTTGAACCCTGATCCTCAAATGTTAGCTTTCTTAATAGCTAAGATTACAATTTTGAGGCATTTCTCATCTCTTTCTTTCTTGTTCCTGTCCTTCCACTTGAACTTGGGGCCTGGGCACTGTGTCTGACCTTTTTGAATGAAGTCTAGCACTCTGCCACTTGAGTGACAGCTCCACCTGTTTTTTTGTGTTAATGAGAGACAAGGTTCTCAAGAAGGGTTGGTATTGAACTACAGTCCTCAGCTTGTACCCTTTTGAGTAGCTAGGATTGCAGGCATGAGCCATCAGCATGTAGTTTCCTTCCTTCCTTCCTTTCTTTTTTTATTTTATTTTTTCTCTTTTGTTTTATTTCTTTTTTTATTATTGGGGTAATGTATAAAGGGGTTATAGTTACATTTGCCAGACAGTAGGTGTGTTACTTCTCACAGATTCTCACACCCCTTCTCATATTTTGGTCCCCATTGCCCTTCCCCATCCCTCCAAATCATATTGTTTCCCTCTTTCCCTTAGCTTCCTTTCTTTTTAAATTGAATTTTACTAAATATTTTGTATGTTTCATTGAAATAGAATTTCTTTAATTATACAAAAATTTTGTCCAAATATTGAGATTGGTTTTTACAAATAATTAAAGAACTAGTCTCTTAAATGATCAGTAAGCCTAATATATCCAAAGTCTTTTCAGTAAAATAGGAATATTGTTGAACTCAAAAATTTAAACCATTCTACATATCAAAATTTTCTACATATCAAAATATTTTTGACACCAGATCTACTGATTTGTGGAAAATGATTGTGGTTCTTGCACTAGTACTGGTACTCATTAGGAATGCTATTTTCAGTTTTATTCCATTTTCAAACATTTTTCATAATTGTATTTCATAGAGTGAGAATATGTAAAAATGAGTGGGAAAATGTAAATGTGGCCTTTCTGCCCTTTTCATAGTCTCTAGTAAGACTTACTTAAATACCTTACTGTGCAAAGGTATTTAATAATTAATAACTATTTAATTAATAAATTTAGTATTTTAAAAAAGTTTGCCATATAGTATCTTACACTTAAGGCTTTTGCTTTGACTCAGGTTTCCTGTTTGTGGCTATTGCCACTTAAGCCAAACCACTAGCTCACTGTTTTGCTGATTAATTGGAGATAGAGCCTTAAAGACTTTTCTGTATGGGCTGGCTCTCAATCTTGATTCTACAGAGTTTAACTTTCTGAGTAGCTAAGATTATAGACAGGAGTGACAGGTGCCTGGATAATGCAAATATGTGAGTGTATTCATCTGTAAAGTAGGTATTTAAAGCTGTTGTTGTACTTAAAGATATACTGATGCATATTAAAGTGATTTACTTAATACCTATAAAATACACATCTTAAAACATTTTACAAATGATAATATTAGGATGATGTAGAAAAAGTGTTCCAAGTTGTTTGAATACCCAAGCCCAAAGCTGTGGTCATTATAGATCTCCGATTTCATTTTAAAATGATTTTCCACAATTGTGAGTGTACTTGATCTTGAATGGTCACAAAATTATCTTAGAAACTCCTTTCCAAACCCTAAGTAGGTTATTATATATTGCAGTTGTTAGTCTTGTTTTTCTTTCCCTTTCTTTCTTTCTTTCTTTCTTTCTTTCTTTCTTTCTTTCTTTCTTTCTTTCTTTCTTTCTTTCTTTCTTTCTCTTTCTTTCTTTCTTTCTTTCTTTCTTTCTTTCTTTCTTTCTTTCTTTCTTTCTTTCTTTCTTTCTTTCTTTCTTTCTTTCCTGTAATGTATAGAGGGGTTACTGTTATATTTGCCAGATAGAAGGTGCATTACTTCTCACACATTAATACCCCTTCTCATGTTTTTGTCCCCATTTCCCTTCCCCCACCCCTCCCGATCATCTTGTTTTCCCCCCTTCCTTTCCTATTTCAAATAAACAAATAAATGTATATACAATATACCAGGTAACAAAGTCAGATACTGTAACAATATGAGATTAACCAAAGGGCAACAAAAGAGAAGAGAAATAGCATGGTAAAATAGGAACAACAACCACACATTATGAAGCTCTTGTTTCCATATCCTGGAGATCCTTTCTTTTAGCCTCATCCTATATGGCCTGATGTATCTAGGTTTGGCGCTATTGTAATCCTCAGCTCGGAGAGTGCTAGGTATGTACTAATTATTAGAAATAAGGAAAACCATGGAGCCTATGTTCCTTTGGATCTGGCTTACTTCACTTATGACTTTTTCCAAGTCTCTCCATTTCCTTACAAATGGGGCAATGTCATTCTTTCTGATGGCAGCATAGAATTGTGTATAAATACCACATCTTGATACTTTTTTTATTTTTTTTGCAAGTCCTGGGGCTTGAACTCAGGGCCTGGACACTGTCCTTGGGCACATTTTGCTCAAGGCTAGTGCTCTGCCACTTGAGCCACAGCACCACTTCCAGCTGTTTCTGAGTATATATTATCAAGGAATTAAACCCAGGGCTTTGTGTATGCTGGGTGAACACTCTACCACTAGGCAATGCTCCTGGCCTAATTTCTATTACATTTCCTAATATAACATTTTAATTTGCCAGTCCTGGGCTTTATCTCAGGGCCTGAGCACTGTTCTTGGGCTTTCCTCTAGGCTAGAGCTCTACCACTTGAGCCACAGAACTATTTCCGCCTTTTCTATGTATGTGGTACCAAGGAATCAAACCTGAGTCTTCCTGCATGCTAGGTAAACACTCTACCACTAGGCCAAACTCCTGGCCCTTCTAGTGTAACTTTTAAATACAATATACAGGATATAAATATTTCCCCTTCCTTAGAGGATACTGAGGTGTTAATGGACATTGGACCAATTGTTGGATTTTTCATTAATATTTTTGACTATTTTTTATATGCACATCTTTATTTTTCTATTGTACCTATTTTTAATTTGTGTTCCAGTTTGTTTTATCTTCTTTGAATTTTGTTGATATTTCCTTTGATCAAAATCTCTTGTTATTATAACTTTCTGTGAGGCATTAACATTGACTGGAAAAACACATCCAAAGTTCTTACTACTAATCTTTGAAGATCAGAGACAGTTTTAAAATTTAGTTTTGAAATTTAAAATTATTTCAGCTGAGTAGAACAAATATGTTTGTGAAATATGAGATTTATTATATAAAGTTTATGAATTGCTAGTTTCTTAGCTCTTTTTTAATTTTCATAACATCCCAGTCTTCAAATCCTTATCCACCTTATGTTTGTTATTCTCATTCCTCTGCAGAAATTTACATTGTCAATTTTACATAGTCAACTAAAATGGGAGCACAAATTTAAGAATAGAACTGACTTTAATTTTAAGTTATGTAAAACAGTGTCTTATATAGACTTCTGATGATATTACATTGATAATTTTTAGTTAACTTCAGAAAGTAATCATGTAATATAAACATTCTAGTCTAATTTTTCTAAGAGTACAAATTAGGCTGATGGAAATGAGAGAAAGATGCACTACGTATGCACTGTTTGTTATTGAAATAAAGTGTATTATTACCTCGACTACTCATCCCAATAACAGAATATAAACCAAGCTAATATATATCTAACTTTGACAGTGAAACTCAGATTAATTACATTGCTTGACCTAACAAAAATTCTTTCAGTCCATAAAGTTTTTCTATGAATATTAAATCTCTGCTTTAAAATAATTCTGTTGAGATCAAGCATTCATTTCATAATCATTCTGACATTTGTATTCAGACCATTGCTGTAAGATTGTGTCATAAATTTGATAATATAGACTCATGTCTTGTGCATGAGTAATAGGATACAATGGTCCGGTGGAAGTAAATATTTTCATAGTAAGGAAAAATAGTTATTTTCCATTATTATAGACTGAAATGGACAGATTTCTTATAATGTGAGAAAGAAGTCCATGAAGAAGAAAGGAAAACACCAAGATATATTGGAACTTGGGAGTAGACAGGGCTGTAAAAATTTGGAACTGTAATTCCTTTCTTCTCTCCCTTGTTTCCTCCCTCCCTTCCTTCCTTTTTTCCTTCCCTACTTCCTTTTTCTCTTTCCTTCCTTCCTTCCTTCCTTCTTTCCTTCCTTCCCTCCTTCTTCCCTTCCTTCCTGTTTCCTCCTTTCTTCTATATCCCCTTGCTTAGTCTGCATTCCTACAGTTATTCTATATTTGAATTGAGCTATTATAAAAGAGAAATTCTTATTGTAATATTAATTTTGACAATTTTTGAAACCATTCTATCCAGAGGGAGATAAAAGGGAATGGAAGCCATTTGTCTATTCGTAGGCAAAATACTTTATCATTCTAGGATAGTAAAATAGTTTTCCTTGAAAAGTACAAGAATAAATACTGACTAAATATTAGAAACAGGATACAGAACACACTATTAGGCTATGTATTTTGTGGGGAGCCCCTGACACTTGAGATCTTGTAGCTATACAGCTTCTGATAAACATTCACAGAGACTATCATTGATGATGCATTGCTGTTTCTCTTTGTTCTCACTATACTAGGATTTGAATTCAGGATTTGAATCACCCAGGCAGATGCCCTACCCCTCGAGACACACGTTTAGCCCTTTTCACTCTTGTTATATTTTTTTCTAGTAGAGTTCTCACTATTTTTCATCAGCCAGACTGAACTGTGAACAACTTTTTCTCCTTCTTCTCCTCCTCCTCTTCCTCTTTTCCTCCTTCTCCTCTCCTCCCTTCTTCCTTTTCCTTTCCTCCTCCTTTCCTCCTTTTCCTCTCCGCCTCCTTTCCTCCTCCTCCTCCTTTCCTCCTCCTCCTCCTCTCCTCGTCCTCGTCCTCGTCCTATTCCTCGTCCTTCTCCTCGTCCTTCTCCTCGTCCTCGTCCTCGTCCTCTTCCTCCTCCTCCTCCTCCTCCTTCATCTGTCATGGGGTTTGAACTCTGGGCCCTGGGTGCTGTCCCTGCAAAGCTAGCACTCTACCTCCTGATTCACAACACCACTTCTAGTTTCCTGGTAGTTAATTGGAAATAAAAGTCTCACTGAGTGGACTTTTGTGCCCGACTGGCTTTGAATCACCATCCTCAGATCTCTGTAGCTAGGAATACAGATGTGAGCCACCATGGCACCTGGCTGAATTGTGATCTTTGTACTTTATATTGTTCACATATCCAAGATGACAAGAATTTACTCTTTTACCTAGATTTTACCTGAGTTGCAGTCTCACAAACTCTTTTGTTTGAGGTGCTTTCTATTATCTCCCAATCTCTGCTAAGAGAGTAGACAGGGTTAAGGCATAGATTATTACACACAGTTCATATTTTACATTTTTAACATTGATTGTAGTTATTGAACAATTTAGTTACGAAAAAATACACTTTTAAAAAAGTAGTAGTTTGGGCCGGGAGTTTGGCCTAGTGGTTAAAGTGCTTGCCTAGCATGCGTGACGACCCGGGTTCAATTCCTTGGTACCACATACATAGAAAAAAGCCGGAAGTGGTGCTGAGGCTCAAGTGGTAGAGTGCTAGCATTGAGAAAGTCCAAGGACAGTGCTCAGGCCCTGAGCTCAAGCCCAGGACTGGCAAAAAAAAAAAAAAAAAAGTAGTAGTTTTCACATATCCAGACTGTTAGTCTTTTCCTATGCACATGACCATGGAAATGGGTCCTTGGGTTCTTCCCTGAGGGGACATTGCCACCCCATACAGCATCCATCTGCTGGAAGTGCTTTGCAAATCAGGACTGAATGTGGAACGTGGTTGTGAGAGGTGTTTCCTGGGCTGTGTTATTATTTTACAGCTAGAGAGGGGATTCTGCGAGCATATGCTATCATTCAAAAAGGTGATTAGGGAGCAGGTAGTATTGTTAGTTCTTTGAATATAGTACTGTAAGACACTCTTTAGGTATTAAGACATAGACAAGTCAGATATAGTATCTTGTGAGTGAAATACAGAAAGATATTGCGCTCTCTCTGTCTCTGTCTCTCTGTCTCTGTCTCTCTGTCTGTGTCTGTGTGTCTATCTCTGTCTCTGTCTCTTTGTCTGTCTGTGTCTGTCTGTCTGTCTGTCTGTCTGTCTGTCTGTCTGTCTGTCTCTCTCTCTCTCTCTCTCTCTCTCTCTCTCTCTGATGGTACAAAGCTTGAAGTCAGGTCCTCATACTCTTGTTCAGCTTGCTTGTACATGCCAGTGTTTTACTACTTGAGACAAGCCTCTAGTCTGGCATTTTGCTTGTTAATTGAAAGTAAAGTCTCACAGACTTTTCTGCCAGGGATGGCTTTGAACTGATATCTTGCATGTCTCAACATCTTAAATAGCTAAGATTGCATGTGTGAGCAACCAATGTCTAGCTACAGAGGAGAACTATCTGTGAAGAGCATATAAACAACCTTTGAATCTCTACAGTTTGCATTTCCGATGCCCAGGGACACACTAACATCGATCAAGCCCTTGTGTGTATAAGTGAATTCTAGTTACCCTATTGGATATGTGACTGGGTAAGTTGTCCATCTGTGCCTCAGATTCCAGCAGTCCAGAGGGACACATCCATGATCATGCATTTTTTGTGTATGAAGATACACAATAGTTTAGCCATGCATATGCACGCAAGTCACACTTTAAAAAAATTATTTCACCCTCTGTGGGGATCATTACATAGTTTTGATCAGCACTCCCATGGAGAAACGTACTGTGTTTATATCTGGAAAGAACAAATGCTGTTTGTTGACAAAGAAGAAAACTAGCAACCACAGGAGCCACTTCAAATAATATGCAGTGCACTCCAGGGCCAGGATAAATTTTCAAAGCTGAGGGGCCTAGAGTCTAGCAGAACAGAAGCTCACCCTTCCCCATCGACTCTTCCCCTCCCCATTGCCTGTAGCTTCATTTTAGGATGCTGAATAATATCCTTCATAAATCTTTTTCTTGTCTGCCTGAGATATCTTGACAATTTTCAAAACAGAGCATATTACATATTTCTAATGTTTAAGTTTATTTAATAATTATATTTATTTAAACACGTAGCTGCCAATGGAGACCCAGCCTTAGGAATCAGGTACAAATAGATTTGAATATAAGTAGGATTCAGTGTGGCATGTCTTTGTAAGTTAAGGCTCAGTTTCCTTGCCATATGTGACAACATTACTGAGGTTATTAAATAAGACAATAAATGCCTCCTTCAATCAGTGTTTTTCCTTCTCTATTCCATTACTGGGAATTGGACAGTCGACTCTGAGCCAAGGAGGAGAATAAAATGGAAGTTTTTGCTGTGAAAGAATGTATAATTTCATGATTTTGTCTATATGTGCGTATGTGTGCATAATTTTTTCAAGAGCACTTTATTTTGTCTGAACTGAGGTGATAATGTTCAAGGATGCTGTAAATTTGTGAAATTGCCTCTAGAAAACAAAGTGGTAACTTCCTGAGGCAGAACCTGTCAATCTCACTTGGCAAAGTAGCTGCTGTGTCAAAATGTACAAATCTGGATGAAAATTGTGGGTGCAACTTTTGTGAAGTTCAGATTTTTAGACGTAATTCCTCATTAAAATGGAGGTCATTATTAATACAAGCTCTGCAAAGTTACTATTGAATTGAAACCACAGTTTCAGTTGTTCCAATCCCCCTGTGTGCATATTAATTCCATGTACTTATCCATGCGAAGGAGAAGGTTACCAAGATTCCTTCTTTATCATTTCCAAAAGAATAAGCTGTTATAATATCACCATTCAAGGGAACCCAAGAACTAGGATTTTATTTTATCATCACTGTTGGAACACTATAAAACAAATGGAACACTATAAAACAAATGTATACTAGAAGAATTTTGGTGAGTTCTTGACTCTTGTCCCTCCCCAACTCAGAAGACAAATGAAACCTGAAAATCACACACAGTTAAAAACTGAACATTGTGGCTATAATATTTAGTGTAAATATCTGATACTATTAGTATTCATATATGTAATATACTAATATAATATATAGTATACCTTACTATATATTATATTATTATATGATAGTATATGATTAGATGTCTATGTATTATAATATTAGTATATTTAAATTACAAAGTGATGATATGTATTTCTCATGAGTAGGGAGATATGAAAGGTAGGTGAGCTTTATAATGGACTTCTTCCCTGGAGTGAGTTGTCTGCATTGTGCTGTCTAGTACTTTGCCATCTGCCTCTAGCATTTCTTTCCAAGCAGGAGTAAGGATTTTCTTTTTTGTCTGATGTTTATCTGTAGAATCTGGGCCAGGCTCTGCTGGCTCACACCTATGAGTTACTACTAGCTCAGATCTAGTACTGGGCTGAGATCTGAGAATCCTGCTTTGAAGCCATGTCTAGCAGACAAATCCAAGATATTCCTATCTCCAATTAACCTTCCATAAGCCAGAATTAGTGGTGTGGTTTGAGTAGCATCAGCCTTGAGCAATAAAGCCTAACAAAAGTGCCAGCACCTGAATTCAAGCCATAATACCAGCCCAGATAGTTTAAAAAAATGAGAAGTGTTAAAAAAGAGCAACAAAGATGGGGTGAATTTAATGAAGGAAAATTGCATGCATGCTGTCATGTTGTAGCTATCACAGTACAGCCACTTTGCACAAGTAATTTATGCTAACAAAAATTTTAAATAATTATTTGGCTTTAAATTACTTTTTTAGAGAGGCAGAAAGAGGCTGTAGTCCCTTATAATGAGTGACAAAAACAAGGACCTACACATAAACTAAATATTTTGGACTTTATAAAATATTCACTACCTCATTGTGCGCTGACTCTCTTTATTTTAATGTTTTATTTTGCTGTTAACAGCAGTTACATGAACTCTTTAATGTAATATAGTAGCAATTTGGGTCAGAATTACTCTGTTGAAGCAAATCTGTGTATTTACAAGGAAAAGTATGGTAAGTTTTGAGTTTTTCCTGAAGCAGAATGCATTTGCATAAAATTGTAACATCTTAGTGCTTTAACCACAGCATTTGTACTCATCAGAATCTTAGCACATCACTTCTCTTGCTTTTCACCATTCTTCAAACTTTTAGTTTCATACTATTCAGAGCTTATTATCTTATGTCCATAATGTATAAGTGACAAAGAACAAGGTAAGTCTTTTTGTTGGAAATTATTGATGAGTAAGAAGTCTTTTATTTCTTTTTTTACGAAAGCATAAAATAAAAAAATTATTTGGTTGGATAGAGCTTTCTAATATAAAAACACAGAAACAGACTATTTTAACTGCAAGCAATGAGGAAACCTAGAAATTACTACTTCAGAATAGAAATGTAAATATTTCTAGTGATTCTTCTACATTAAATTCCTCCTATTTAAACTCTACTGAGACTGTTTTTCAAGATAAGGAAGCAATTTACTTGCATGAAATTTTCATGCTATACAAATAAGTTCATGCACTTAAAATTGTCAAATTCATTCTCAAAAAGGTATTGCTTCTATATCAATTTTTATTACTTTGTATTCTTGTTTCTGGAATGTCCTCTGTATGTGTGTGTGTGTGTGTGTGTGTGTGTGTGTGTGTGTGTGTGTGCGTGTGTGTGTGATGGCTGTCTGACAAAAATATATATTTACGATGCTTACATATTTACTATAATGCATATTTACTATACTGAATATTAACTTAATAAACAAGAAAACACCACCATAGCGATGACAGGAGAATAACATTTTTAAGGTTATTCCCTTGTTGCGAACAATTAACAAAACATCCACCATTGTGATAAAATATAAAGTGCATAATACAGTGGTATTAACCATCTGCAAAATTCTGAAGCATAGATCTCCAAGTACCTATTCTTCTTTTACAACAAGAAATGTATATATACATATATATATACACATATACATATATACACATACATACACATACACACACAACACACATACATACATACACATACATATGTGTATACATACACTTACATGCACACCACATACATACACATATATCAACAGAATTGAGAAATATAAAGGAGTGAAGATAGCAAAATGGTGACATAGATCAGGACACACTGTACACATAAACTGCTTTGAATAAAATTCAATACCTCCTGTAATCCTAGCTACTCAGGAGGCTGAGATCTGAGGATCAAGGTTCAAAGCCAGACCAGGCACAAAAGAACCTGAGACTCTTATCTCCAAATAACCCCTAGAAAATGGGAAATGGGGCTTCTCTCAAGGGTTGGGCAATAGCCTTCAGCTGAAGAACTCAGGGACAGCACCCAGGCTGAGTTTAAGCCCCATGACCCACCAAAAAAAGAAATAAAATAAATAAATACCTAGCCTAACATCAAGGTATGTAAGGGTAGGGGTAGGCTGAGAGTGGTGACTGAGAAAGTTGAAAGGGTTCCATTGATCAAGATGCACAAACTACTTTGGTGAATGACAGCTCCTTTGTACAACTACTTAAAGATAATAAAAATTAAATAAATAAATATAATAAAATTCATTATTCAAAGTGAAATAAGTCAGACACAGAAAAACAGATAGTGCTGCAGTTGGCTAGGACTAGGGGAAATGTGGCCAGACCAAAGAATTGAAGTTTGGGGGGACCAGAGAACCCGAAGTGATTCCTGCTTTTGGATCCTTGATATGGCATTAACAAGCATTAACAAGTATAGGGGGAGGGGAGTATATGGGCAAAGACTGGGTTTACAATCATCAACATGACTCATAGTTTGCATGCCTCTTGTTACAAGTGATAATTGACTCCCTTATCATTGGAAGCCAGAGGGAAGCAATAAACATTTCAGCATTAGCACAGACTCTGTCTTAAACACACTTAGGGTAGGAATTTGAGCCTCTGTATTGCCTAGACTGCTCCACTTTTCCAGGGCCCTCGTATTCAGGGAGCTTTATAGGTATTCCAATCTCTTAGCTCCTTCAGAACTCATGACTTGGCTATAAGGCTCTTCACAAGTCAAAAATCAAAATCATTGATTTAGAATGGCAGTCACGTTACTGTGCGGATGGAGGGGAAGGTGTTACTCAACTAGTACAATATTTCTAGTTGTAAGAGATGAATGCATCTTTTCTGTACAGCCAAAAGTCATTAAATGTAGTAGCTTGATTATTTTCTTATCTTGGTAGAAGGTGAAGTCATTGTTGTAGACAATTTATAAACATTATTCTATGGCTTAGAAGTAGATTGGAATAAAAGTATATTATAATCAGAACTGGTAATTCCAAATTTTATGTAGAATAAAAAACTCTTGGTGGAGCTTTTTGTCCTAAAACACTTGCATTAGTATATATTTTCAAAGCAAAATGTTACCCAAGTGAAGACACCAAGTAATACACTTGCTAAATGAGACTATTAGTTGTAATACTGCTTCCACAGCTGTCAAAATCAGTTTCAATTTTGGAATCATATTTGGACATGACAATTTGCTTTATTTTGCACATGAGTTATTCCATTTCATTGACAGATTCTTTTTAATTTAGGGTTTTTTTTTTTCAAGGTCTTCCTTTGTGGCTTGGATTAACCTAAAACTACTTATCTCAGGTTGACTTCCTTGCTTCAGACTGGACTTTTATTTCAAACTGAGTTCATATGTACTATAAATATTCTTAGATGATATTGATAAAGATGAAGTCATGTGGATAGTTCTATTAAGTATAATAAGTACTAGTATGGCTTATTGGTAGAAAAGCAAATTTTAAGTACTCCAACAGTATTAAAATATGATTTATAAGGCTTATGTATTTGGCTGTTTTACATAACCTTAGAAACACAAATAACTTACTAACACCTCAAAATATTAAAACATATTTTATATATTCAAAACTTTGATTTGATAGCAGTGTGAACATTTCTGGTAGAAAAATATAATTATCTGAAAAATCTGATGCAGCTTTCAATATTAAAAAAAGTTCAAATAAGAAACTAAAATGTTTATTTTCAGCCATATCTTGTAACTGTATATGATCTGAAATTTAAAATATGTAGAAAAACTCATTTTGTTTCTTTATTAAAAATTGTGATGAAGGACCAGGAGTGAGATTCGTGGTAGAGAGCTTGCTTAGCATGCACGAAGCCCTGGGTTCGATTCCTTGGTACCACATACACAGAAAAAGCCAGAGGAGGTGCTCAAATGATAGAGCACTAGCCTTGAGAAAGCTCAAGAACAGTGCCCAGATCCTGAGTTCAAGCCATGCCCCCCAAAGAAATTTTTGGTGAAAATAACTAATGCAAATAGCAATGAAACACTACAAAAGGATATATATATATATATATATATAATATATAAATATTGAACCTGCTTTCCTCCTTCCTTTCCCTGAGATAATTATCCTCAGTGGTTTCCAGAAATAGAGATATGATATACATGACTTCATTCCTGCTGCCAGAGTTTGCTTCTCAGGCTTGCTTGCTCAGCTGGTGCTATAGCACTTGAGCCATGATCCCAGGCCAGTTTTTGCTGGTTATTGTGAAGATGGAATGCCACAGATTTTTTAGTCCATGCAAACTTCAGACCACAATCACAAATGACAAACGTGAGCCACCAGCACCCCATAGGATACTTGTTTTATTTGTATGGACTGTCCTTGTTCTGTGTAGTTAATATTGGATAGCATTCTCTTATTCTTCCTCTCATTTGGTCAAGATATAAACTGTGTATATTTGGTTCAAAATCAGAGAAATGGGAAAATGTTTAACAATCTTCTTAGATGCTAGTCCGTGGCCTCCTATCTATTCCTATAGCCTGGGCCCGGGGCCAGCCCCAGCCCCTCCGCCTGTTGCAGCATTGAGGGACCAGAGCTTTCTGCGGAAGGTCTTCCAGCGGGTTGAGATGTGCTTTCCAGCATCTCAAAGGATCTGAAGCGCTCATTTTAGAAATTGAGAGCTGTGAAAGGAGCCACGGATCCTCGGCGTCTTCTGAAACTTCAGCTGTTTCTGAGTGCATCCCTAACTCCAGTGTCCCATGCCCAGGGAGAGACTTAACTAGCTCAGAGGTGATCAAGATAGGAGTGGGGTAATATGGGCTATGAGCGTCAGCAAGCACTGGTACCTGGAACCCGTTTAATCCAGTGGCTGTCGAGTCAATCATTTCTGTGGTTGACCTGGAGAACAAGGCTGGAGTGAACGGCAAGTGAGTTCACTCGTGTCTGGAAGTATATCACAGACGGGCAGAACTCTCAGGTTTTGGCTACAGGCTCTCTGACAGTTCCATGACATCCTCATCAGAAAGTTTCACAGACAAAGGAGAGGGCAGATTGTGTTTGACTTCATCCAGGGCTGTGTCATCTTGCAGAGATTGACAGACACATTCAGGAGCTATTGCACAGATCAAGACAGCTGGATTCAGTTGTTCTTTTTATTGTAATTAATAGAAGGATTACATTATATTCACCAGATAGAAGGTGCATTACTTCACACACATTGATACCCTTTCTCTTGTTTTTATCCCCATTTCCCTCCCCCACCCCTCCCCTCATCTTGTTTTCCTACCTTCCCTATCCTATTTCAAATAAACAAATAAACATATATACAATGTACCAGATAGCAAGGTGTCTCGTCTGGGCGGGACGTCAACTAGGGCCAAGAACCTAGAGGGAGGAATGAAAGGGACAGGAGACATGAAGAAGGCAGCAAGACAAGCATTCTGATCAAGCCGCAAATTTTATTTTTCACACAGGGGCTTATATGCCTCTTCAGGAGAGGCAGGAGGGGGTTGGGGTGTAGGAACCGCTCGGGGCAGGGGGTCCGGTAGTAGGATGTTTGCTCCTGCTCCGGTAGAGGCCAGGTGGTAGGATGTTTGCATATCAATGCAAGCAGGCATGCAGGCACATTCTTACACTAAGAATTCAGGGAAGGGGAGAATGTCTCTGACAGCAAGGTAAGGTTTTGAGCAGTATCTCTCGATGTTCTTCAGTATCATGTAATTACGCCTTGTGAACATCAGCACAGTATGGGAAGAAAGACTGAAAATGCCAAACCCCTTACCTGGGACAAACCAGGACATAGATTGTGGGTAGGTTACTTACTCTTCCTTCTGTAGATTTTACAGAAGTAATACTTGTGACTTGACTGTACATATATAGTTCATCTGGTTCATCCGATTAAGTGCTTTTGCGGTTGAAACAGTCGCTGCAGCTGTATGATACAAATCTTGAATTTGCTGGCTGTGCCATGGGGTAAAATGTAATAATGGTTCAGATACTACACATGCAAGCAAAAGAATGTACCATGTCTCTTCTAGACACCTTCAGTTCTGTCATTGAAATGATTTTTATTAGAATAGAACTTTACGATTATATGGAATATTATGAATAATAATGGAGCTTAAACAGAAACTTTTCATGTGCCTTACCTTTTCTAAGGGAGTATTTATCACATTCATTGAAATATGCAGTAATGTTACAGATAGCTCTATGTTTAGATCAGCAATTTTGTGCTAAAATTTGTGCAAAAACTTAAAAAAATTAAATCTTACAAACACCAGTGTAATCTCATTGCTTCCACAGCTCTGTAATGTTGCTCCAAAACTAATATAAAATCTCTCTAAAAATCAGATACAAATATTCTTCCTGCTTATAAAAATAACATATTAAGGCAGAAAATTAAGAAAATCTGAAAAAATTACCCAAGAAATAATTACTTGTTAGTATACATGGGTGTGCTTTAACACACTTTTATGTGGCATTAGAGCGATTCGTAAACTTAATTTTTATGGCTTCATAATATTTATGCAGATGACTTAATTACCCATCTCATTTTTCCCATCTCATTTTTGCAGGATTTTTGAATTCTTGTCAGTTAAAATATTATTGCAAATAATTGTACATAAATATTTTTCATAAAATATTCCCTAATTTTTGATAAGTAAAGGATAATTATTTTGACAAATGTTATTGAAAAGATTAATATTTTCATCAACACTAAAGAAATGTATGCTATCTATCTATCTATCTATCATCAATCACCTATCTGTCTTTTACTGGTCCTGTGGCTGAACCAAATCCTCTAGCTTTTGTACTCAAAGCTTGTGGTCTGCCACCTTGAGCCACAGCTTCAGGCCCATGTTTTCTAGTGGTTAATCTCAGAAAAGAGTCTTATGATTTTTCCTGCCCAAATCTGTCTCCTGAGTAGCTAGAATGGCAGGTGTGAGCCACTGGTGCCCAACTCTAATTTATACTTTAATCAATTATAATGAAACTTATACTCTCTGAAACACTCAATGAAACTGTTGCATGAAACACATTCTTATATATTTGTTAATAAAAAATCCTTTTGCTAAATAAAAACAGTCGTATTTGTTTTATGCACTTATGTTTTAAAAATTTGGGGCTTTTCTCCAATGTTCATGGCCATTGTGATCACTTTTTCTAGTGAATTCTGTTGGGTTATTTATTCAAGAACCCTGTTGCAGAGAGTTGTGTGTCCAGTGACTTAGTGTTTCTGCTCAGGGAGGACCAGGTCACTTCAAGTGAAAACTACCCCAGATTCAGGGAAGGGGAGGCCTTGGCCTTCTAGTGTTCTAAATAAAATTATGTAAGGTGAATGCTAGTAGTGGCCATATTATCTCTTGCCAATCAACTAATTTAATCTTCTACCTTTAGGATGATATTTTTCTTTCATGTTTGTATATTAGTTTACAGTAATTGATTTTTCAGAGATGTGTGCATATCATCTTAAAAACTTCCAGAGAGAGAGAGAGAGAGAGAAGAGAGAGAGAGAGAGAGAGAGAGAGAGAGAGAGAGAGAGAGAGAGAGAGAGAGAGAGAGAGAGAGAGAGAGAAGGGAAGAATAGAAAATAATCACCTGGTGTCTTCTAGAGCTAACTATCTTTTAATAACATTTATATTATCACCTATATGTTGCATATTGATTTTTATTATACTTCATAATACTACAATGGAAACATTTCTCTTCATTATTATTTATATTCTTATTTGGCACCCATGAATATGATTTATTTATGTTTTTGTCATATCAATTTAGATTTGGATTATGATTTTTTTCTGTACAGATTGCAGAAATACCTTGTAATTTCTAGTGATTTTATTGTTCTCTTTGCAACTGGTGACTGACTCATAGTTGAATTATTCTCATCTGTCACCAGATGTTTGAGAGTTTTTATAGTTTCTTTGTTGATTTAGTTCTCTTCTCAAAGTTCCTAGATACTCTTTACATAGTCTCCAGAAATTCCACACTGTGTGTGGAGAAGGGAATTAAAAAAAAATCTTTTAGAGCCTGTAGCCGGGTTCTCAAGCCTGTAATCCTTACTACTCAGGAGACTGAGATTGGATGATCGTGGTTTCAACCCAGCACAGGCAGTCCTGGAGAGAACTTTATTCCCAATTAACCACTCAAAAACCAGAAGTGGTGAACACACAGAGGCTTAGGGCCAGCACCCATGCCTTGAGTTCAAGCCCTGCCATTGACACACATACAAAAATCTTTTAGGCACTTACTGTGGAAAGAGACTGTCTCTGAATATTTGAGAAATACTTGGAATAGGGCATTTGCCATTTTACATTTCCCTTATTGTTTCTATTTGACTAGTTTTCTACTTTTTATTTTCCTATCTCACTTAGAATGTATTTAATTTAATATTTAAACTTGTATATAGATCATCAATCATGATTGGTTACATTTATCTTTTGATATCATTTATGTATGCATATATATGTATGCATATATATGTGTGTATATTGCAACTAAATTATGTAACATCTACTTATTTCCTGTAAAGACATTTAATCACTTCCAGGAATGTTTTAAAGAGTTACATTAAACTAATATTAAACTAAGTATTATATTTTCCCCTTCTTGATCATCATTATTGACTATTTGAAGTTTGCACTTTGATTTTCTTGTTTAAAGCTTCCTACTACCCTTCATTAGATAGTATTAAACCATTGTCCTAGGGCAAATAGGTTTTTTTTTCTTTTTTTTTTTTTTTGTGAGCCTCTTGTCACAAGCTTCCATCAGAGCCTCTGACCATTGTCTTGTTTGTGTATGCTTACTTGTAATGTCTTTAATGTGGGTTGGTAATTGATTAACTGGAGGCCAGCAGCAGTGTAACTCAGACCTGAAGGTAAATTATCTACTTCCCCCATTTTTGTCTGTAGGGCACATTTCAGCTTTCTCATGCTTGGGAATGCCAGCCAGCACTTCAGGACTGTGCTTAGGGACCATATTAAACAGCCCAATCACCAATGGGGAATGAGAAAATGCAAATCACTTGGCAGCTAGATGGATTGCCTGAGGACACTTGTTTCCAGTATGGGAACTGAAAGGAGATGGCAGAGTTCCTTTGCTCCCACCTCAGCTGAGAAAATGGGATTGGGGCAGATCAATGTTCAGGGCTCTGCACATGTCTATTAATGACAATGAATAGGCTTATAAGCATTGATTTTAGGGTTACAAATAAATGTTAGTGAGCAGACAAATTGCCACATATAAAATCTGAATAAAGAGAGCTAGTTCTGGCCATTGCAATAGCTTTATTTTTAGCAATCTGATTGAGTTTCATGGATTTCTCCTAGCTTTGAAATGTTTGCAATTAACTATACGGACAAAGCTCCTTGGATTTGAAAGGATTTGGATCCAAACCTAATTCTGCTATATAGATGAACTTGGAAACTAAATGAAAACTAAATGAACACTGACTGGTTAGCATTCTTTCTGGATGCTGTACAGGATGGTGATTAGTACTGAGGAGATGGTGGTGGGCAAAATTATAAAGGTGTTGTTTTCATGGAATCCTTATCAGAATGGGGTGACAATAACAAGTGAACAAACAAGTGTGCTATATGTTTGACAGTTGCCCAGGGAGAGATGGGATGGAGGAAGTGGAGGAGGGTACAATGACAGGCTGAGTGAGGAAGGATCCTGAAAGGAGGTGTGTCTGAGGTGAGACAGGACAGATGAGAGCCAGCCAGACAGAAGAGCTGGGGAAAGAGCCTGCCTGCAGAGGAAACAGAAAGCCCAAGGCTTGGATGGGAAAAGTCTGGGGGTGATTTGTATGACATAGAAAGCCAAAGCTATTGGAGAACAGTGAGCAAGCAGCACAGCAAGCTGGAAGCAGAGAACAGCAGGAGGCTGAACATATAATTCTGTGCAAGCCTCTTTTGCTCATGTTTTATGTCAATTTACCATCCATACATTATTTCAAACTGGAAGGCACACAGGAAAGCAATGCCCAGATCTGAATCTGAAAACTGTTTAGCTTCATTAGACCAAATATCAGCAACAATATCCAGAGGGAAGAGGCAAAAACCATTTCCATATTCAAAGAATCATTTAAACCAGGCACTGAGTTCTCATACCTCTGGATGCCATTCGGGAGGCTGAGATCTTAGATCAAACCAGATGGGACAGGAAAGTCCATAAGATTTATTCCATTTAACCACAAAAAGCCAAAAGTGGAGCTGTTCCTCAAATGGTAAAGGACTTGCCTTGAACAAAAAGCCTAAGGGGCAGCTTTGAGGCTCTCAGTACACACACACACACACACACACACACACACACACACACACACACACACACACACACACACACACACACACACACACACACACACACACACACAAATAAAATAAGATAAAATGAATAAAATGAAAGAATTTAAAACCAAAAATATTTCTGATGGACAAAATATATTCCTTTACTTGAATTTTTTTCCTATTGAAAGCAAAACACAATTTGAAGGACTGAGAACAGACTGTTCAAGTTGATGGACTTTGGAGAAATATGATTGACAATCTCAGATACAAGAGTGTAGGGTCTGTTGTGTGGTGCATAGCCTACTTTAGTATCAGCTAGTCCTTCACTACAAATCTGCAAACTGTGATTTCCAAACTCTTCTTTTCGAATGTCATAGGAGGTCAGAGGCTGGCTGACATGGCCTCTGGAAGCTGTTTTCCTTGTTGGCACTGAGGGCTGAGGTAGGAATGCTGCTGGTGAGATTAGAAGAGACTCCCTGTGCATGCATAAGTCTTTGAGTTCATGAATAACCTTCACTTTAAAAGTCAATCAGGAAGAAAATATGAAATAATTTGCTTCTCTTTTTTCTGTCCCCATTCCATTGGCCTTTGGTTCTTAAACAAATGTCTACTAGAATCTTGGTTTCTAATTTATATTTTGCTCTATTCATTTGTCTAATGAACTAAAATCTGTGCACAGTGAATGAGATACTTTTTTGACAAAAAAAGGACAGCCAGATAGAGGTCACGGCTGTGAGGATATTGTGCCCTGAAGGAAGGCTGTTACTCTTCTGATCATTTCCAAACCCAACTAGCATTTTTATTTCTGGATCATAATTATGATAAAATCATAACTTCTTGGTTTATTTATGCTACCAGGCTTCATCTATATCTGTAAGGAACTCTGACTCCATTGTTTTCAGAAACATTTAGCCTGCTGTGATTTTTTTCCTTATCTGAGTAATGAAAGATTGCAAGTTACTTGTCTTATGAGGGTCAGAGTCCAAGTTAAGAGCAGGCTCTTAAATCTACTGTCTTGTAAAAATACTTACATTTTTGGAGTGAGTTAAGTACAAGAACAGACACTTTTCTAGGCAACTGCTAAAAAAATTACAATGCTTTACAAATTAAGAGATTAAGGGAAACTTTCTTATATGCTAGAAACATAAGGAAAATGAAATTCAGCACCATAAATATTTATGAACAAAAGATCTTTAAAGTCCAGGGTAGATGTTATGTTTAGTAGTAAGAACAAGAAATTATTAGTCTTTTGTAAATGGACTCAGCAAAACTCCAAGACTTGTACTTGACTGTTTCATCACAAAATAATTCCACTCCAGAAATATTACCTCAGGCTTAAGTGAATTTCTACATTACTCCGAAGCATCAGAGGTAATTTCCAGTAAATTTTTATGATAGTAGAAGTATAATTTGCTCAAGATAATTTGTGTAGTGGTGAATAAACCACAATATCATTTTTAGTTTTAAAGTAATTTCATCATATGGAGGACATATATTTAGTATCTATTTGATCTCTGATTTGTGACTTCTATTCTTTTTCTATTATTCCTGTTTGATTAGAAATCCTAAGTCTGCAATATATTGTTGTTACTGTTATTGGGTTGGTAGTTAACCCCTATTAACCTCAATTATTTTGCCTGTGCAATTTGAATAATGTGATTTTTTTTCTAGGAAAATAATCATATACTTGATTACAAAAAGTACTCGATGAATGATAATTTGCTTTTGGGTTACATTTTACTTCTCTGTAGTAACTATTCTATGGAATTAATATCTTTATTCATATAAGAAATATTGATGATATGTGTTAAGTTTTACCAATATGTAGCTTTAATACACATTTAATTTTCTATGTTTATGTTTTATATATCAATATTTGGCTTCCAGTATTTAGATTATAGACTCAAGTGGATTTCAGGTTTATAGAGTTTGGTTTTGTTTTCAATATTGAATATAAAAACTATTTAGGATTTTCCTTATAAATGCAAATGAAATACATAATGAAGGACATATTTTATTATGTACTTTAGAATTCCGTATGTTGTAATGTGTTGTCTTTTCATACTTTCATAGAGAATTTTACTTCTGATATTATGGACTGATTTTTCTTACAGAAATTCTGAGTTTTTACTACTATTTTTATAACCTGCCGTCAGAGGTTTAAGTCTATGGCTCAAAGGCTCTGACATAGCAGGTCCAGCCACTCACTCACCCCCATATATCAGTTAAAGAGATGAGTAGTGATGAGAAACAGAGAGAAGATTTATTACATGACAAAGGCAGGCCTTAGGCAAAGAGAGTGACTGCTTCAGCCAGTCCACAGGTTAGAGAAATGAGCTACAGGTTTAGAAAAAGGAAAAATAAGGGATGGACAAGATGTTACATACTTAAGAAGTTAAAGGGTGCTAAAAGTGTGGTACAGGTTGTCATTATCTCAGTGCTGGTCTTGCTAGGTGGTTTGTAGAAGTCATTATTTGAAGGAACAGGTGATAGTTGTCTTTTCTTTTTCTTCTTCTCCTTCTCTTCCTCTTCTTCTTTTTGAGTTTAGAAGCATTGCAGATTTTTATTTATTTTGTTTTTAATACATTTTTATATTCTTTAAGCAGTTATACAAAGGAGTTGCTATTCAATAGAGCAGTTTATGAATACAGTACCTCTTGATCAATTTCATCCTTTTAACATTCTTACTCAGTACCTCACCCCTTCTGTCACTTTTTAACACATTTTAGGTTATATATCGAATCTTTTGCTATTTAACAAAGCAATTTATGTGTACAATGCATATTGAGCTGTGTTATTCCTTCAACTTCTTCACCTCCTTTGGGCTCACCCCTTCCCTTATTTTTCTCAGTTCAGTGGCATATACGATGCATTCTTGCCTGCATTCTACTTATTTCCCCTGTTCATTCTTCCATTCCTCTCCTCTTGCCCCTCCCTCTTGCAAGTCCCTATCTCCTAGTACTCATTTTGCTAGCCTTTGACTTAGTCTTTCTAAGAGTTATACTATTCACATTTTCTACTATATCTACCACACTTAATTCATTTATAACCACTTGGGTGTCATCCAGTCTGCTTAATTCTAGATAGCACATTCTACTTCTCACTTATGAGGGAACCAGGCCACTTCCTCTTGGTGGGTGGTCTCATTATGGAATGCTTTGTCTGCCAGGCTCTGCTGTTCCTGGATTGCATGATGATGACTGTAGGTTTAGAACAGACTGAAGATATGCAGGCACCCATTTGGGGGTTTCAAGGAAGACAGGTAATATGTTGGCAGAAAGATACCTGAGACATTATCTCTGTTCCTTCAACTTTTAAGGGGGGGCGAGACAGGATAGATGCCACGAGTTTTCAGACAGATATCCCTTAAGTGATTAGCTTACCTATGTGCAGACTTAAGCAGCAGGTTGGCCCTAAGCTTCCAGGCAAAGGAGGAAGATGTCCAGGTTTTTATCCTTTTAGTTACTTGTGGGTCCTGGTGAAAGGCAGTGCTTTATAACAAAAGCATTTCCTCGGTATCTGTTATATTTTTATATTAACTTCTTAAAGTGTTTTAGAAAACATGATTTCATACTCTTATATAAAATATATGAAGTTTAAATTTTAATTTTTTCATTTTCATTCCATTTTCATATTGGATTTCCATATTCTTACTTGTATGAAGCTGGAGGCAAAAATTGAAAGTGGTTTCCTTTCGCAGTGCTATTTTAGATGATTTCATTTATTTCAGCACTGATAGCAACGTTTTTTTCTCATCCTCATAAAGAAGAAAATCTGTAGTACTTGAAGCCTGTCAGGAACAAGTTTATAAGATTGGCAGAACACATTGTTCCTGACAATAGATTATTATCAGTCAATCCTGTACCTAATCTTGTGCCAGGCTCTCTCTGAAAGTAAAGCCCACAGTCATCTTGTCCTAGAACATTGATGTTCTGGGAAACACATATGGAAGACACGTGCTCTCAATGGGTATAGGGAAACAGGTACACTAAATACTTGAAGATGGAATATACTAATGTCTCTTGAATATGTGTGATAAAGTACATGGACTTAGAACTTGCATGTTCATTGTGATTAATGAAGCCAGTGAAAATGTGGGTGTGTAAAAAGAAAAGGACTAGAGCTATAACTCAAGACTCTTAGGATACGTAAGAAGCCTGTAAATACTGTAGATGGAAGATGTGCTACAAAGGATATGGGATGACAGATAACGAATGGGTCTCATTCTCACTGAGTGTGTGGCCTTACCAAAGCTCACACAACCTTGGTCAAGCCTGGGAACTTGGGCAGCAGCATGAGCAGGTGAACTGGGGTACGGTGTGAGCTTAGCTCTAGGTTACAGGGATAGCAGGAAGACAGAGCACTGGCAGTTGTTATGAGCCCTGCGGAGAAGGCTGAGGTCAGAGCTATCCAGTGGAATAGGGACAGTTACTATATAAAGGGGAGTTCGGAATTTCAAGCCAGCATGGAGTTCAGACAGCAGACTTAGTAAGGAACAGGCATAGGGAGAGATGGAGCCACAGGGCAGCATTCTGTCTTTTCTGGAGAAAGCTCTTAGGCTTGATTCTGGGTTATAAAACTGATGTGTAAGCTTAGTTTTTATCTTCTTTGTGAAGAACTCATTAGTCACTGTTTCATCAAATATAACCCCTGCCTAGTTTGTAAAGTTCACCTTAATACTATTTTCTCTTTGAGTGCAGTACAGTCACTCTGTCTGTCTGTCTGTCTGTCTGTCTCTGTTTCTGCCTCTCTCTCTCTCCCTCCCTTCCCATCTCCTCTCCTCTCTTCTCCCTCTCTGCTTCCCTCCCTCTTTCTTTCTTTCTTTCTTTCTTTCTTTCTTTCTTTCTTTCTCTCTCTCTTTTCTTCCTTCCTCCCTCCCTTCCCCTTTCTCTTTTTTCTTTCTTCCTTCCTTCCTTCCTTTCTTTCTTTCTTTCTTTCTTTCTTTCTTTCTTTCTTTCTTTCTTTCTCCTTCCTTCCTTCCTTCCTTCCTTCCTTCCTTCCTTCCTTCCTTCCTTCCTTCCTTCTTTCTTTCTTTCTTTCTTTCTTTCTTTCTTTCTTTCTTCCTCTCTCTCTTTTCTTCCTTCCTTCCTCCCTCCCTCCCTTCCTGCCTTTCTTCTCTCCCTCTCTCCCTCTCTCCCTCCCTTCCCATTACTTCCTTCCTCAAATTTCGGTGCTTTTCTGGATCAGACAGTGTGCTAGGGGACAAGACAGCTCTCAGGAGGGTTGTTGTCTAAAGAGAGACTTTGTGTTCCCAAAGCCATCAGTGGTACTCCCAAGTAGAATGCTGTCAAATTCTTCTATCATTACTTAAGGGCTTAGATACATCCTTTGACACCCAGCTTTTTAAGTTCTAATCCACTGTGAAGCCTTTTGGCAGCATTCTTTCCTCACTGTCTTCATGGTCTCAGTATCTTCAGAACTCCCAAACTGTTTTCACAGTATGCGATTATATACTCATTTAGTCATTAAATATTTATATACTGATCAAAGCAGAAGAGATATAGTACTTACATAGTGAATTAACATATGGAGAAATCAATCTCAGAAAGTTAAAGATGATACAGTTATTTACAGAATGAGCTAAGCATGTATTTGATGTTCCTTAGTAGCTGGAAATTTTTAGAAAAAGTTTCATGTTCAACACTTCTGTGGTAGGACATCTAGGCCAATCTGAGTTCCTTGTAGGTATTAATAAATTTCAGCATTAATTGTGAATAGAATCTGCTTTTTTGTGGTCTAATCCGGATGGAACTGCTATTCTGAAGAATATCAACTATTAAGGAGTGATTATCTTTGTGTCTATATTATAATGAATACAAAGACACACAGACACAGACAGACATACAGACACACATACACACATGCAAACACAGACATGTATATATATAGATATAGATAGATAGATAGATAGATAGATAGATAGATAGATAGATATAGATATATGGTTCTGAGATCTTATAATTAAGCAATGGGTATGTGTTGCAGCTGAATTCTAATAAAAGTAATTGCCAATTGTTTATGTTTCAAAGAACTATCTGTAATGCTCTCAAATATTAAAAAAAAAATTTGCCAGTCCTGGGACTTGAACTAAGGATCTGGGCACTGTCTTAGAGTTTTCTTAAGGCTAGCATTCTACCTCTTGAGCCACATCACTTCTGGCTTTTTTCTATGTATTTCACCCAGGACTTCATGCATGCTAAGAAAGCATTCTACCAGTAGGCCAGAATCCCTGCCCACTGCAAATCTTGTAATCTTAATCTTTAATCTATTAATCTATCAGTTTACTCCACTCCTTACATTAAAATTAGTGCTTTTGTATTACTAGGATTGCCAATAGTTGTTACCTTCCACAAATCAAAGAAAAGTAGCTTCCCTTTTGTTGATAGCTACTCAACACTTCAAACTTTCAAGTTCAAGGAGATTTAACTGTTTTGGTAGTTTAAAGAAAAATATTGCTTCACAAAATATAAAACTAAAAAATAAAAATCTTGTGAAATTCATATTTCCAATTGATCTGATAGACATCTAGCCTTTGGAGAAGTTATTTTTGGAGACAGGGACTGAGGAGGGTGGTGGGGTACAACACTGCTTGAGGCAGGTAATGGTCATATCTTAGGCCTGAGAGGTGAGGGTTCATTGTCTGAGACATGAGTGCTTGGTGAAGCAGCCTTATCTCTCCCTAACACTGTGCGTTCAATTTAATCCTTTCCTTTGCATTCATTCTAAAAGGACTCTGATTCACATTAGTCACTCTGAACACTTTAGTCACTATGGTCCTTCTAATGCTCTCAAGACACCGATCTATCTAAAAGGCAAACTTGCTAAGTATAAAATTCTTCAAGTAACACAAGAACACCCTCTCAATCGCTAGCATGACTAACACCTGAGGAAAATAATATGATAAGTATAGTAAAAATATCATCACTATGTCCTTTTACATAAAGCATACACCCTCTTCTTCAAATAATTCCAAATAAAAATCCTCTTGGTCCCCTGTACTATCGACATCAGGAAGTAGTTACGATGTTGACACAGTTACTAGGAGTTGTAAGTGATAGGCAGGGTGCTTCACTTGCCCATCCTCTTTTTCCTTCTGCGGTTTGGCGTCTATAAGTTTTCTTCCCTTTTCTTTCTTTTAATAGGCAGGAGTATGAGAGCAAGGAAAATAAAAATCAGATTTTTCTTTTCCTTTCTTTCTTTCTTTCTTTCTTTCTTTCTTTCTTTCTTTCTTTTTTTTCTTTCTTTTTCTTTTTATAATATTGGGGCTTCAATTCAGGCTCTGCTAGCTACTGCTTAGTTAGCATGCTTCCATCGTCATTGAGAAGAATCTCACAGACTTGCCTATATGGGCTGGAACAATGATCCTCAAATCTCAACCTCCAAGGTAACTAGGCATGAATCACTGGCATCTAGCAAATTGTAGATGTCTTAATGTAGTAAGATCTAATGTATTTTAGAACCTATTGAAATACTTTAAGCCTTCAAATTTCCTATTGGAATTTTTTGTCATCCTAAATGGAGCAATACAATGTCAAAAAAGAAAAAAAAGAAGAGGAGAAGGAAAGAAGTAGAATGGAGAGAAACCGAGATAGCAAGTGGTAGACAAGAAGGAACAGATAGACATTAGACATGGCAGAGAAGAAAGATTCATGTCCTTGTGGCAAGAGATATGGAGACTCACGGAAGTGAAATACATCATGAAGAATATCTTCAAGGAACTTAAAAACCATTTAGAAACATTTTCTGATATAATGGTTCATTATGCGAGAATTCTGGGATGGATCAATCAAATATGATATGGGCTTCCACAGGATGACTCTTGAATTTTATTTTAGAAAGTTCCTTCAGCATTTTTCTTCACTTTTTTCCAGATTAAACATTTTCATTAGATTCTATTCAGGTAAAAATTTAACTGCAGGAGCTATTTTTAGTGCTGTAGTAATTTTTGCTTTTTAAATTTTCTTCTATTTCTTTTGGTAATATCAGCCTGCTCCTGTCCCTATTAAGGTTGCTATTAAGAATGCATTTCAGCCAGGATCAGGTGCATCACACATGTAATCATACCTACTAAGGACACTAAGGTCTTAGCATCTCAGTTTGAAGCCATCTCAGACAGAAAAGGCCGTAAAATTCTCATCTCCAATTAACAACTGGAACAATTGGAAGTGAAGTTGTGTCTCAAGTGGTAGAATGCTAGCCTAGAAGAAATAAAACACAAGGATAGCATCCAGGCTCTAAATCCAACCCTAGGACTGACACACACACACAAAATGGTTGGATTCCATGGCTGGTGAAGATGCATGTCTTTGTAATAAAGAAACAACAGAGATGATCTCTCTTGCAATACCTGCTAATGACAGAGATAGCCACAATACATTGTCAGTGAGGGGATGGAATTTCAGCAAAAAATTGTAATCATTAACTTTTTCATAGATTCATTTTAAGGCTAATGAAGAGAGATACCACTGGAAATCAGTGGTCATCACTGTGAAGTAGGAGTAATCTTTGAACTCTTAGTAGGGTCCATGAAAAACAAAACGATTCCCGTTATAACATCAAAACATTATTTATTGCTTCTCTTTCATAGATTGCAAAAGCATCCAAAGCCAGAGTACACTGGGGAGTCATTGTGATAGTCAATTTCACACACTCACAGCAAAGCAAACAAAAAACAAAAACAAAAACAAAAAAGGCACTTGGCAAGAACTATGGGCTCACACCTATAATTCTAGCTACTTATAAGTCTTTCTGATGGATTGTACTCGAGACCAGCGTAGGCAGGAAAAGTTCACTAGACTTTACTTCAAACTAACCAACGGGAAACAGGACAGCAGAAATGATCCACCTAGAAAAGCATCTGCACAGCAAGCATAAAAGACTTTAACCCCAGTACTACCCCCCAAATTCTGTTTTAAGAGCAAACTTGCTAAAAAATAAAAAATCATTTTACTTGTAAGCATGCATTGTAAAATAGTAAAAAAAAAAAAAAAGGTATTGAATTTGTCAAATATCATCTAAGTAGGCATCTTCCTCTGGAAAAGCCTCACTGTGACACAGAAGTATGGTGATCTTGTGAAATACAAACTTCCATTGTAGTTTTGAGGGAGAGCTGACCTGACCATTTACATCCTACCACCTTTCAAGTGAAGGGGCGACTGACAGAATAGGGTTGTTTACACTTGCTTAGTTGGCTGTCACTTTAAATGGCAGCTGGCAGATATGGCCAAATCTAAGATTCAAGCTTTTAAGTTAAAATAGAATTTTGAAAAAAGTGTATGTCTTTGTGAGCTCATCACCTTCCAGGTAGTTGAAGGTATCTCAGATGAGATGAAGGGTGATATTTAGAAATGCAATATTTTGATATTGTTCAATTTGTATAATCTGCCTAATTGAATTAACTGATATTTTACAAATAATCACTGCATACAATTATGCATAAGTTAAAGGTCTCCTTAAGCATAATGCAATAGAGCAGAGTACAAAGAGTTTATTTATATGGTTTTTTATTTCATATTACAGCCAAGCCTTAAAAAACTCACCGACTGTTGGTGTGGTTTCAAAAACTATAGCCAAAAATTATTAGAAAAGGGAGTTAGAATACTCAACATTTTTAAGATTACATGTTTATGAAAGGGTAGTTTTTATGCTCACTTCGACCATACATATACTAACCCCGGAACAATATGGTTTATCCCCTATTCTTGCTGTAACTGACTTAGGAACCTGGTGATTGTATATAGACATTTATTTGCTTATTTGAATTAGGGAAGGGAAGGGGAAAAACAAGATGATGAGAAAAAGGACAAAGCGTGAATCACTGTAACAGGCATATTCACAGTACAATATATTGAAAATGAATTACAACTTGGGAGAGGGTGGGGGCTGGAAAGTGGGAGAAAAACATGGGAAGGAGTAACAATGTTCAAGAAATAATATATTCATTATCTTACAAATATAACCGTAACTCCTCCATACATCACCCTGACAAGGATGATATGCAAATTTGTGAAATGTTCCATATTTTTAAAAAAGATATCTCCACTAAGATAGGATAGTTTTTCATCATATGAAGTTATTAAGAGGCAATAGGAAAATGTATCTTTTTAAAATTACTATGGTTGTAGAACTTCAAAACAGTATTAGTCTTTTCACTTCTGAGGAACAATTTAGTGTGTGTGTGTGTGTGTGTGTGTGTGTGTGTGTATGTATGCCTATCCTTGAACTCTGGATCTGGGTGGTGTTCACAACCCTTTTTCATCAAGTTTAGCACTTTAATCATGAGCCACCGGCCTTCTTCCAGCTTTGTTGTGGTTAATTAGATATAAGAATTTCACATACTTTCCTGCTAGTGCTGGCTTCAATATCACCATCATCAGATCTCACCCTCCCGAATAGCTAGGATTTCAGTGTAAGCCTCTTGTGCCTGGCTAATTGATGTTGCTCATACTGTTTTCTCCCTTACAATCAGACTGAAGCGATGCTTATCTCATACTCAAAGAGATAAAATGAAAATTAGAGCAAAAACACTTTTACATATTCTTAAAAACTATTTGTTACATACAAGTAAAAATAAATATGTTTAAAGGAAGAATAGCCTTGTTAAAATACCTTCCAGAAAAAAATTTATACTTTTATCAATGAGAAGACTAGCATAGAACTTATCTTTCCTTTATCTGCCTGAAAGTGCTGGCTCAAACCCACCCCTCTGCTATCCCAACCATTGTGTATTCCTATGCTGTATTTATCACTCTCTGAGGTTATTGTTGCTCAAGGAATTCATTTTTCCTACCACTGAAAGAAGATTTGATCTTTATAACCTGGATCCTGAAAGAGTGAGTGTATCTTGAAAATGTAGTTTCAATATTCATGAGTTGTTTGTATTGTCTCTTTACTGAAATGTAGAGATATAACAATAAAAATGTGAAAAATTAGCAGATTTAATTTCAAGACTTATTGATGATAAATATGTCAGTATCATTTCATACAAGAATATGATTATATGTTACTCTTTGAATCTAAATGGCTCTGCAATTCATTTATTTCAAAGACATTAACTTATTCAAAGAACCATTTAACATATTGATTTTTTTTGTTACTATGAAGTTGATCTTACGCCTCTGAAGAGTCTGACAATTGGTATGCTATAGAGTCTTGCTAATAAGACTTTGGTATTATCGATTCTTAGAAATAAAAATATTGCAAAGACCCAATGGTAATGGTGCTGAAAGAAACAGAAATAATATTTAGAAGACAAAGAAGTGATAGGAACAGTACTTCCTAGAAGTTCCTAGGACTCAGAAATTCTGAGCTACCACAATGTGTTCTAGCATCTTGGAACTAGTGAGATTCCCATGTTTCTAGTTAAATATGGTGAATTCTAACATTTTCTTAAGAAAATGTCTGAGCTTGCACTCTCTTGGGCAAATCCAATATGACTCCACAACATCAAGTTTCTCACAGACCACTTTACAGGCCACTTGATAGTTTTAGCTGACAAGAACAGAGGTTGCATTTACCATGTATCCATGAAGAAAAACAAAACATTAAAATAACTTAAACAGGAACACAGCATGATTTATCTTTCTATTTTATTTTGCAGTATGCTTTTCTTATTATCAATACATTCATTTCTCTCCCTACTTGAAACAATATCAAACACAGACACCTTTAACTCACATTCACTTTGTCTTTCCAATTTTCATCAAAACTTGATTAGAATTTCCTACATTTTTTTAATATTTCTTATGTATAGGTATATTTTATGGACACAGGGAACCATTTTTGATGAAAACATATAGTAAATGAAATTATTCCCAGTTTTAAGATTATACAATACCAGAATCCTATATTAATAATGTAGGACATATTAACTAAGCTGTAAAATAAAGATGAACTGCCAAACGTCCAGCTCTTCTAGGCAAAATTTGTAAAACTTTCACATTATAGTTGCTAAATTTCTTTTTTTTCATATATTTTTTAATTGTAATTAATAGAAGGGTTACATGATATTTGCCAGATAGATGGTGCATTAACTCCAAATGGACCAAAGACCTGGAGGTAAAAGCCAACACTGAAAACTTTACAAGAAGTAATAGGAGATACACTAGGCCTCCTTGGCACAGGTGGAAACTTTCGCAATAAGGACCAAGAATCACAACAAATCAGAGAAAGGCTGGATAAGTGGGACTGCATTAAACTGCAGAGCTTCTGTATGGCAAAGGACATAGCTAGTAAACTAATCAGGAAGCCTACAGAGTGGGAGAAGATCTTCACCAACCATACAGCAGACAAAGGCCTCATATCTAAAATATAGCAACAGCTCAAAAAATTGAATCAATCCAAAACTAATCTCCAAAGAATTTCCTACATTTTAAAAGAATTATTTACAACATTCTGACAGTTAATAGCATCAAGGCTATGCTTTCAAGGTCTTAAATAGATTAAACATAATGTTTGGTTACAGTTATTAACATTTCCCTTCTTATTTCCAAATACCCCTCTTTCCCTAAAGTGTTGGCTCAATTCTATCCTTTTCTTTGGGGGGAGGCGGCGGTCATGGGGCTTGAACTCCGGGCTTGGACACTGTCCCTGAGTTTTTCAACTCCAGGCTAGTGGTCTACCAGTTGAGACACAGTGTGTGCCACTTCCAGCTTTCTGGTGGTTAATTGGAGATAAGTCTCTCGGATGGGCTTTGAATTGGGATCCTCAGATCTTCACATCCCAAGTAGCTAAGATTACAGGTATGAGCCCCCATGCCTGGCTTTTATTTTTTCTTTCTTCCTGGATTAGAAGATTTTTTTTTCATTTATATTCTTATGTAGTGTTTGTCAGTCTGTGCCATTGTGTTTGCGCTTTTGATCAGCCTTTCCTTATAATTAGTTGTACACCCTTTATTTTCTCTAACCTCCATAATTCAATATGGCCAGCTCCTTTTCTTTTCTTTCTCCTGTTCCACCTCCTTCCTTTCCTCCTCCTCCCCTTCCTCCCCCTTCTCCCCTTCCTTCTCCTTCCCCTCCTCCTTCCCCTCCTCTTTCTTCTTCTTCCCCTCCTCCTCCCCCTCCTCCTCCTCTTCTTCTTCTTCTTCTTCTTCTTCTTCTTCTTCTTCTTCTTCTTCTTCTTCTTCTTCTTCTTCTTCTTCTTCCTCCTCTTCTTCTTCTTCCTCCTCTTCTTCTTCTTCCTCCTCTTCTTCTTCCTCCTCTTCTTCTATTTCTTCTTATTCTGTTCCTCTTCTTCCCTCCTCTTCCTTCTTATCCTGCCTTTTCCTCCTCCTCCTCCTCTTCCTCCTCCTGCTCCTCCTCCTCCTCCTCTTCCTTTTCCTCCTCCTCCTTCTCCTCCTCCTCACCTTCCTTCATCTTCTCCTCTTCTTCCTTCTCCTCCTCTTCCTCCTTCTTTTTGTGCTGGTTTTGGGGCTTGAACTCAGGGCCCGGACCCTATCCACTGAGTTCTTTTGCTCTTACCCTTGAACCACAGTTCCACTTCTAGCTTTTGGGTACCTAAGTGAAGCTAACACTCTCATGAATTTTCCTGCTTGAGCTGACTTTGAACCTTGATCCTCAGATCTCAGCCTCCTAAGTAGTTCAGGTGTGAGCTATTAGTGCCCTGGTTGGCCTGCTCCTTTTTAAAATGATCTGTGACTTTTTGTTTCAGATAAACTGAACATCTCAATCAGACTTTTCAGCTTTCTAGTTTCATCCTCCATTTCCACCATTTCTCCTAAGGAGGGTGCATTAAGACATGACAGATAGCCAGTATGAATTTCTCAACTTTGCAGTTTGAATTACAACACAGCCATGTCTTTTGGTGACATCATATAACTGGGTTTCTGTTGTCACATACAATCTGGATAAAGATAGTAGCTGGCAAATATTATTAATCTATTCCCTGTGATGTTCAAGGAACCCAGAGTTTCCCACTAGCTATGGTTTTTGTCCTTTCCATCAATGTTCAACTATGAGTCAGCTCACGTCCCCACATCCTAGCATCATAACATAGAAGGTGAGGAAAGGACTGCTTTTTTGTGTTTAATCAACTCCTGGAATGTCCACATGCACTTTCTATTTTATGGCAGTGACCAATCCAATCAGCTGGCCATATATCATTGCAAGGAAAGCTGACAAGTGCTCCCTTTATATTAGCCAAGTATCTGTACAGATAAAATTACAGTTAAAGAAAGGTAAAACTAGATAATGAGAGTAAGGAGGAGTTTGTCACATTCAGGAAGCCATTATTGGTGGTGTTCTTCTCTTCTTCTCTTCCTCCTGCCCGTGTTCCTGTAAAACCTAGAATTTATCAAATGACAGACCGTCACATAAAATTGTTTTCTACATGTCAATTTCTCAACATTAGAGGATAGATTTCCCCTTATAACTTTATAAAGTTTCTTCTGCATTGCATTTACTGTTAAGCTTAGTAGAAAATTATCTTCCTCATTCTACTGTATACTTATTTTTTAAGATTGTTTTTCCCCCAATGAAAGAAGCGAATTAAGTTGTTTCCTTTACTCATTCACATTCTACCTGCTCCATCCATATCTCTCTCTCTCTCTCTCTCTCTCTCTCTCTCTCTCTCTCTCTCTCTCTCTCTCTCTCTCTCTCTCTTTCTCTCTCTGTGTGTGTGTGTGTGTGTGTGTGTGGTGTTAATTTGTGATAATAGTCTCATGGAGTTTTTCTGCTTGGGCTGATTTTGAACCCTGATTCTCAGATTTCAAGTTCCTGTCAGTTAGCAACTGACATCCAGCTTCCATCCAAGTTTCTGATTCTACTCATGAATGAATTACTATGGAAATCCCTATCAGGGGCGTGGACCAGTGGTAGGATGCTTGCCTAGCATGCATGAAGCCCTGGACTATATTTCTCCATATCACGTATGTAGAAATAGCAGGAAGTGGTGCTGTGGCTCAAGTGGTACAGCTCAAACCTTGAGAAAGCCCAAGGATAGTATCCAGGCGCTGAGTTCAAGCCCCAGGACTAGCAAACAAAAAAAAAAAGAAAAAAGAAAAGAAAAGAAAAGGAAGGAAAAGAAAAGCCAAGGAAAGGACGAAAGAAAAGAAAAGAAAAAAGAAATCCCAATCAATAGTTTGTTCTTATAGTAATACAACATTTCATGGATTAGATGTTCAAAAGATTTAATAAAGGATGCTCTGGTAGCTGAATAATAATGGGCAAGGCTCTGGATTTAATTCCCACCACCCCCAAACAAAACAATAGTTATAATAAATTGATGTGAAATATTACCTTCTTTCTGGGAAATATCCTTTATCCATGCTATTTAGGATCTGTTAAGAAATCATAGTTTTTAGTGGTTATTATTGTTGGTAATAGTAGTATTTTGGGATTTTTTTTTTGCCAGTCCTGGGCTTGGGCTCAGGGCTTGAACACTGTCCTTGGACTTTTTTCAAGGCTAGAACTCTACCACTTGAGCCTCAGCACCACTTCCAGCTTTTTGCTATGTATGTGGGGTACCAAGGAATTGAACCTGGGTCTTCGTGCATGCTAGGCAAGCACTCTACCACTAGGCCAAACTCCCAGCCCCTTGGGATTTTGTTTTTTTTGAGACAGGCTCTTACGAAGTAGTCTATCCTGTTGAAATTAGCTGTTTTCCAGACTGGCATCAAACTTGTATTTTTTCCCAGACTGAATTGGGATGAGAGGTGTGTACCATCACACTTAGCATCATTAGTATTTTCTAACCAAAAGCAATGTCAATATTGGAGTCCTGTCTTAGTGAACAGTATATCTCAAACTTTTATAATTTAACAGATTTCATTGAGGTCTCAATTTGTGATCTTCATGCAAAAGGAGTCTTTGTGAATATAATATCTAGGTTTTCACATGGAAGTTTGTAGAGGACTGTATCTTTGTATTGTAAGCAGTAAAGCCTAAGCTACTTGCTACCTTCCCTTGACCTATGTCTGCATTCCTGTCCTTTTCAGACAATAGTAAATATATTTGCTGGGTATTTTGTGACTCAAATCCAGGCTTCACAAAGAAAAATTTGGTAGGAAATTATTACATTCTGTCAAACTAGTTTCTGGACTTCCAACAAATAATGTAATTATCTTCCATGAACAGAACATGGAAGTGTGAATATTGAGGGCCTATATGTCTTTTCAAGTTGGAATACAGCATTTCCATAAGGCTTGACCTCAGTTTTGGTCCAGATCCTGGAGTAGTTTGCATTCTGCCACCATCTAATTGATTGCTTGATTTCTTGCCTCAAATAAAACTCTTAATATCTAACAGAGACACAGTGTTCTCTTGTTTAGGCTACTATCCCTTTTCATCCCGGTCAATGGCATCTCACAAAAGGAACACATAAACAGGAAACTATCATAAAATCTTCTTAGGCAAAACGGCACCACTGCGTTTCATTTGTGTTTATTACTCTGAAAGGATTTGTTAATAATCAAAATTATTTAAGTCAGATTAGAAAAGGAAATACAGAGGGGAGTTTCCAACAGCAATGAAACTAACTCTTCAGATAAGGCCTCCTGTTATTTTAATTAGGTAGCCTACAGTAGTTAACATGTATTTAGAACAAAAAGGTGCTTTCTTCTCCGCATTTAAATTTGTCAAGGTAAAGTAAGAATAACAAGGTCTACATAAACTAGGACACAGCCTTACATATCCAGCTTCTCTTCAAGGTGGTTGTTACTACATCCTCTTTCTTCTGAGACATTCTATTTTCTGCTTCTTCTCTTTAGTTAATACCCAAAGTAGAGGCTCTCGTATGTTTCTATGAGGATGATTTCTTCCCGTTTGCTTTGTGGGAATTGTAAATATGTAGTCTATTTCCAAAGAAATAGTTCTTTTCTTTTCTTTTTTTGTTTTGGATATTTCTCTTGGTATGGATTCAATGATTTTATAAGTGGTGTAAGAACTTAATATAACTAAAGTACTTTCCAAAACTCTATTTGTGTTCTTGCTGCTATTTGAAGAATGTATACCTCATATGTTCTAATCCTAGACTGTTTTGCAAGAATTATTTCAGAAAATATGGCTATCCAGGTGGTGCCAAATGATTTTGCTACTTCTGAAGAGATTAGCATATAAACACATCCCAACATATGGTGAGGGTTCATTTGCAGGTGTGACAGCCTCTACATTTTGTTGCCCTAAATCAATTTATCAGTCACAGTGTGTTGGGTTAGCTCCCTTGGCAGAGGTACTTAGCTGTTCTAAACAAATATACTTACACAATACAGATTGAATGAGCATTTATTATAGCCACAGTAAATTCAATAGTTCTAATATTCCTCTAGGCAGTCTCAGAAGGGAAGTTTCCTTCCCCAGAGAAGACAAGAAAATAAATACTGGTATTTCCAGTGGGGATTTACAATAAAACATTGTTTGTTCTCAAGATTAACTTCTTGTCTTTCCTTCTATTTTCTTCCTTTCACCATATTCCATTATTGAACTTATACAATAGTGAAAACAATTATCATCTATTTTGGGAATGAAATGCATTAATAATGGAGTATAGATGAATCTAAATGATGCAACACAGATAGATCATAATGAAATGTCATAAATCTAAGGACTCAGGGAAATGTGGGATTGTATTGATTTTGTGTAACTTCATACAAGCATATTAGTTCACTAAATTGGTTGGGTGATATATTGATTTAAGATGAGATTTTAGCTGGTTTTGTGCTAAAATACTTTAAAAATTATTCACTTCTTAAACATGGAAGGCAGTGGAAAGTAAGATTGCTAAATACTATGTTTTTATTGTGATTTTTTATTATTAATAACATATTACTGGTAGCTAATATTCACTTCATTTTCCTGAATGTAAAACAAGATGCTTGTGCCTTGATAAAGATACATTGCTTGCTTGCTTTCTATTTTTCTTTTTTCCTTCCTTTATTTCTTTCTTGCTTTCTTTCTCTCCTTCCTTCCTTCCTTCCTTTGAACTTATCAATTGAGAAATGGACATATGTTTGTCCTTGTAATTAAAAACAAAATGTTATTTATAAGAGCACAGATTATCTTGGAATCTGATTTTTGTTTTAAATTTAGAAGTGCTTTATAAGATTTTTTAAAAATCATAGTTGAACAACTAGTTTCTGTATTCTTTGAAATTTTAGGACTTTTAAATTGAAGCCATCTCAAATTTAAAAATTTTTATTTAATGTATTTAAAAGTGTTCTTTTAATGAAAGTTCAAAGCATTAGAAGTAGACATGCTCGAAATTTATAAAATTTGGAAGAGAATAAACAAGAACTTACTCACTAAATTTCCTAACATTATAATTAGAAAACATCTCCTGAAACAAAAATCGGCTTAGTGTAAATCAGATGAAATATTAACTTAGTTGGTTTGTTTTGATTTAATGAGATACTTAGCACAGAATTGAGGCATGTGAAAATACAAACAGATTCAGGAAGATTCATGAGTGAAGTAAGTTGAGAGCAGTTATGGGGTTGCTCAAGCTATCCTTAAAAACTGACATAGGATTTGTATGGTTTTACAAAACTTGACTTTCACATAATTCTGATAGCTTATAAGACCCTGGGTATTATAATTTTTTTTCTCGGAATTGTCACTGCCCTTGGGTACTTTTTGCTCAAGGCTGGCACTCTGCCACCTGAGCCACAGAGCCACTTGTGGCTTTTTCTGTGTATGTGGTTCTGGGGAATTGAACTCAGTGCTTCGTGCATGTAGGCAAGCATGCTACCACTAGGCCAAGCTCCAGGTTCTGGGTATAGAATTTGTATATTATGTTTTCACGTCTTAGGAATAAGTACTACAAATATTATAGAGATAATCAAAATATTAGTTCTCTAGCCTACCAAATATTTTTCCTTGACCAAATTCTTACTTATATCTCAATTTTCTCGCCGTGAAAATACTGAAAATGAGTACATATTTTGAAATACTTCATAGAAAATATATGTATTCATATATATTAAGGATGAGAATATTGCTGTCATCATGCCAAAAACAATATTATATTTTTGCTTGGAGAATATTTTTCATATTAAAGAAATTCCAAGCTGAATTTAGTTTTCCTATGAAAGTTTATCTAAGAAAGGTCACTAAGAGTCCAGAAAAAATCCATTTTGAAAAATTGTCATTTATTTTGCAAATAATTTATTTTGCAAATAATTTCTTTGTTAATCTGTCATCTGTTAATAATTTAGTCATTTAAGTTTTATTTTATCTGTTTAGTTTTTCAGTTTTTTTATTCAGGACATAAATATATTTGTTAAGGTACAAGTTCTCAGGCCAGGAGAGTGGGGCAATAGTAGAATGCTTGCCTAGCATGTGCTCCAGGTTTGATTCCTTGGTACCACATACACAGAGAAAGCCAGAAGTGGTGCTGTGGCTCAAGTGGTAGAGCTCTAGCCTTGAGAAACCTCAAGAACAGTATCCAGACACTGAGTTCAAGCCCCATGCCTGGCAAAATAAGAAACGAAAAATATAATTCTCCTTGTGTATTCAGGACATAAAAAATCATAAAAGAATAATTAAAGGCCTAGAAGGGAAAGAAATGTATAAATTCACCTCAATAGTTCTTTTTTCTTGTGAATTTGGAAAATATAGATAATGGTATGGATTGGGGAGTATCAGAGGAGAGGTTGATACATGTTGATGAATGTGCATAATATCTTCAAGTATCTAATATAGTCTGGAGTCTAGTGATGATGGTGGAAGAGTAGATGGCTCTAGGACTATTCTAGTCTTTTTTACTTTGCCCTTCATTTTTCATTAGCATTATTAGCTGGGTTTCATTGTGATCTTTCCATGATTGGAAAAGGAGATGAATGAAAAACTGGCAAGACAAAGAGAAGCATTGTTAAAAATCAAGGAAGATGGTGAAAATTAGGTTCCTCAGTTGGAAGCAAGAGATGGATGAAGCCCTAGGCATCTGTACCTAACTAGAGTCTAGAGAGACAAAAAAGGGATTAAAGTATTATCTATTTTTTGAAACTGGAAATGACTCTGGAGACACTTAACTTCAGGGTTAGATCTTGGAAGGACTAAGAAATTATTCAATAATCTTCATTTACTCTATAGAATTATAAGAAACTCAAACAAAACTGACACAGTAGTAAAATTCTGACCATTAGGCTGACCTGAACTGCTTGTGATCATCAGTTTGCCAATTTAACAAGAGCATGATATGAAGTCTCAATTGGCTTTTTTCTTTTCTTTCTTTAGCAGTAGAAAATAAAAGCCAAAAAAACCCTCCAAACAAACAAAAAGAAAAGAAAAGCAAAAGTATTCCAACATTTAACAAGTATATTATTTATTAGGTAGTAAATAGAAAAAAAATCACTTGACCTTTTTTTTTGAAAAATAGCTGTAGACTCCTTAATTATTTTGAAATAAAAATCTAAATATAAGAATTAAATTACACTTATTTAAAATATTTTGTGCTTGATATTTATGAGTTTTGTATGGTGTAGGCTATTTTTTTACTGACATAGAAACTATGTGATGCAGTTTTGAGCTTTGTTTTAGGCACATATTAAAGAATCTTAAAATAGGGGTCTATTTTTTATTCCTTGAAATGAATTCATGTTTTTCTATTATTTGTAACTCAGAAGTGTTTTCTGTTAATATTTGGCTTTTCCCAATGAAAAGATGGCTTTTAAGAAAGTATTTTTTTTAATATTTTTTATTTCAATGTATAGAGGGGTTAGTTATATTTGCCAGATAGAAAGGGCATTACTTCTCACACATTGATATCCCTTCTTATGTTTTTGTCCCCATTTCCCTCCCTCAATCCCCTCCCCTCAGTTTTCCCCTCCTATTTCAAATAAACAAGTAAACCTCTATATAATATACCAGTTAACAAAGTGGGGTACTGTAACAATATGAGATTAACCAAAGGGCAACACAAGAGAAGAGAGAATAACTGTGACATAATTAAGCTCTTGTTTCCATGTCCTGGAGGTCCATTAATTTGGCCTCATCTTCTAAGGCCTTATGTATCTATGATTTGAGCTATTGTAATCCTCTGCTAGGAGAGTTCTAGATGTGTACTAATTATTACAGATGAGGGAAACCATTGAGCCTATGTTCCTTTGGGTCTGCCTTACTTCACTTAGTATGATTTTTTCCAAGTCCTTCCATTTCCTTACAAATGGTGCAATGTCGTTCTTTTTGATGGCATAGAATTCCATTGTGTATAAATATCACATCTTGTTTATCTAATCATCAACTGAGGGGCATTTGGGTTGGTTCCATACAAGAAGGTATTTTTTGATCAAGTGTATTCATACATGTTTATAATCCTAGCTCTCAGGAGTTTGAGCTAGGAGGATTGTGGTTTCAAAGCCAGCTTGAAGACTGTTTCAAAACAAACACATAGAGTTTCTGTCTCTCTGTCTCTGTCTCTCTCTCTCTCTGTCTCTCTCTCTCTCTCTCTTTCTGTCTCTCTCATGATTTCAATAAAAATATTTCATTTATAAGCATAAATTCCTTTCATATTGAATTCAAATGATGCTCCTTTAATTTCTACAACTTTTCATTGCTCGTGCAGCAGTCAGTTTTCTGAATAAAGATCAGAATTTTCCTTTTCTGTGGAATGTTCTTTCTAGAAAGCTTTCAGGTTTAGATCTCCCTCATGTAAATGTTGTATATGATGAGCTTGCAAATACTAGATGGTCTCATTTTTCATTCAGAAATGTCCCCCGTTATTTGAATTCAAAGTACTCCAAGGGTTTCAACCTTTCTCCTGCCATCTGCCCTTGCCAAAACTTGGTATGTGTTCCATGTAATGAGTCTCAGAGACACCTGGAGATTTGGTTTTCCAAAAGGCAGGAGGCCATTAACTGTTAGGCACTGGCTCATGCTGAGAATACTCTACTCAGCAGGCTCTGAAGCTTGTAGTTGCAGTTTTTTTTTCTAGCATGGAAAGTCAAAGTGTAAAATTTGTTCTATAAATTTTTGAATATTTAAAGTGTATTAAATGTTGACTCATATATTTCTTTATTTTATTTTTGGCTGCATGGAAGGGGAGTATTGGTACTGAGGCTCAAACTTTTTTTTGTCTCTTAGTAGTATTTTATTTTAAAAGTTCACCATTAGAGCATTTATGATAACACAAAATACCTAAAAGCAAGAAGGGCTATTCTGAATGAAGGAAGAGGTTTTCTTTACATAGGAACCACAGTGGTCATAAGTTTTAAAAGTGTATGGATTTGGGCACAGGCTGGGGCTTGAATCAATAGAATCTGTCATCTGAAGGGAATAAACATGACTTCTACCTTGTTCCAAAATTGAGAGAGTTCACAAATGACACAGATCTGAAGATTTCATTTAGTTCAGATTAACTCCCAATAAGAAAAGCAAGCATAGAACCACTTCAGTGTTTCTTGTATCTATTGACAGTTCAAAATACAGAACTGCATGAGGCTTGAAGTTCCGAGCCACCTCTTCAGTTGGCATTTTTGCTGGTTAAGCAGAGGCCAGTGTTGTGGACTTTTCTGGCAAATGTGGCTTTCATCCTTCTGAATAACAAGAATTACAGGGTTGAGATGGCATTGGTTCCTTGCTTTACTTTGATTTTTAGAATACTTTAAATAAGATGTTTATTCATTCTTTCATTCACTTATTCAAGTCTCTTAAAATTTTTGTTCATGTTTTCCTATGCTGACGGGCAAGGATGGAAAAGTGAAATATTAAGTGCTTAATTCTAACTCAGAAGTTGGCTAAAATTTACACAATTAGAATATTAATTTAATTTTTACATCTTATATGAACATAGACTAACGAATTCCACAAAGTACTCTGACAATGCTTGAGATGACACTTATCTTTTTGGCACTCACATTGGTTTCCAGAGAAGAGATAAAGAAGTGAAGTAAACCATTAAGGTTAGTCTTAGAAGATAGGTAGGAGTCTTCAGTCTCCAGTGTCTGGAATGTAGAGACAGTCTTAGAAACAAGAAATACTATAATTGGAATTGGTGGATCAAAAAAACAAAAAACACAACAAAGCCAAAACATTGTGATTACTGGACCTGCATTTCTTTCTTTTTTTTTTTTTTTTGGTCAGTCGTGGGGCTTGAAGTCTGGGTCTGGGCGTTTATCCTTGAGGCGTTCAGCTAAGGCTACTGCCCAATCCCTGGAGACACAGCGCCATTTCCTGTTTTCTAGTGGTCAATTGGAGATAAGAATATCAGGGACTTCTATGCAGGGCTAGCTTTGAACCGAGATCCTCAGATCTCAGCCTCCTGAGTAGTTAGGATTGCAGGTGTGAGCCACTGCTCCCGGCTTGATTTTTTTTTTTTCATTATATGTTTAAAGCATGAGCTATTTTATCTGGGTGCCAATGCCCCACATCTCTAATATTAGCTACTTAAGGGGCTGTGATTTGAAGATTGAGGTTCAAAACCAGTTTGTGTACAGGACTCAGTCTCTATTTTACCAAGGGAAATTTGGGCTGGAGGCGTGGCTCAAGGGTAGAATCCCAGCCAAATGAGTGCGATGCCCTGAATTCAAGCCCCAGTACTCGTTTATGCCAATGTCCTTTATGTAGATTATAGAGCTAAATGTGGAATTCAAACCAATAAAAATCTTCATTATTAACATTAGAAAGTCTAGATGTCTCAGACATGCTGACCTTTTTTTTTCCAATGTAATGCTAGTGGCACAATCCAGGAAAGAAAGAATTGTAAAACTGGAATTTCTTAAAATTTTTATTTTATGCTCTTATAACACAATCCAGAGAAGGCAAGGAGAAGCCACATCGTAGGAGAAAATATTGACAAGAGACATATCCAGTAAAGATTTGTTAGCAAAATACTCCATATTATATTTTCACAATGAAATTCTACTGTGTGTCTCCCACCCATGTTACTGACAATGGCAAATATCGGTATTGATAGGGAGCAACAGGCACTCACACTCATTTTTGGTGGGACTCACATTCTATTGCAAAATAGAACAGACATGTCTACAGGGTTTGGAAGCTTCTTGTGAAATTAATCATTCTCTTATAAAAATTATCTAGCAATTGTACTTCTAGGTACTTAGCCAAATGTCAGAGAATTCATGTTAATCTAAATGAACACATGGTTATTTACAATAGCTCCACTAGATAATTGCCCACACTTGGAAGCAATCATAATATCCTTCAGATAATGAGCAGAGAATATCCAGGCAATGGAATACTTTTGAACATTAAAAAGAAATAAGCTCTCAAGTCATGAGAACATAAACTTAAGTGCACATTGCTAAGTAAAAGAAGATTACTTACTGAAGACTTCCAGCTATCTGATATTTTGGGAAAAATTAAGTTTGAAGATGAAAAGAATAGCAATTAGGAAAGTCCTAGGGGAGAGAAGGATTAAAAAGTTCAGGTCAATAGCATTTTAGGGCAATGTGTGCTAATGATATGTTATTGTAAATTTACTAATTGTAAACAATGAACAAGGGTTGGGATGTCTACAATGAGGAAGGCTGCATATGTATGGTGAAAGAAAACATACGGGAACTCTACTTTCCATTTAATTAGACCTAAACCTAAAATTCCTTTATAGATTAAGGCTGTTTAGTGATATATGATATATTCAGGCTCAAACATAATTTCCAGGCATGTAATTCAACATTTTCATCACTAACTCAGAGTTTTACATTTGGAAATATTTGATTTCCAATGAACCGTTAGTAGTCAAGCTCTAGATAATATGTCCTCACAGAATCATTCTTTAGTTTAATTGTGACCTATTTTAGATGGAGAAAGATATGTCAACTAATTTTATTAATTGATCAGTGTTATTTGTAAAATAACTATAAAGATGGTAAGTGTCAAAGTAAGTGAAAGGTGAGCCTGGTGAAACTTTTTAGATGAGCATAGAGCAGGTAACTAAGAAGTCATCCAGGGAGATGATCATCAGGAATATTTCTAGGTGATCATAAGCCATAAAGATCATAAAAATAAATGATATTGATATTTAAAAGGGGAATATGACCATTGTATGATATTCCATATTTTTTTTCTCTTTTCTCTTAGAGCTAGTGGCTTAAATGGGAGTCTCTTAAGTTGATTTTCCTCGGTTTATTTAGGTTTCTGCAGTCTGTTAGTATGTCAGCTGGGATGAGACTAGGATGGTTACGTATCCAAGTGTAAATGCGTATGAGAATATGTGTGTGTGTGTGTGTGTGTGTGTGTGTGTGTGTGTGTGTTTTCAAGATTAGACTTTTCACAGTCCTGAAAGTATAAAAAAAACTCTCATCTCTTTTGCCATCCCTTGGTTATCTCATAATGTTACAGTATTTCATCTTGTTATCTGATATATTGTACATATGCTGGATTGGTTATTTGAAATTAGATAGGGAAGGGGGGAAAAAAGCATGAGCAGTGGGGGCAGGGGGGCAAGGAAATGGGGACCATGACATGAGAAAGGGTATCAATGTTTGTGAAGTAATGCACCTTCTGCCTGGTGAATATAATGTAACCCTTCGATTAATTACAATAAAAATATATGAAAAAAATAGGAGCAAACCCAATGTAAACCGGAGTAGGATACGTAAGGTAAAATAAGGATTTGATTTTTTTCATATATTTTTATTGTAATTAATCGAAGGGTTACATTATATTCACCAGGTAGAAGGTGCATTACTTCACAAACATTAATACTCTTTCTCATGTCATGGTCTCTGTTTCCTTCTCCTCCCCTCCCCCCCGCTCATCTTGATTTCCCCCCTTCCCTATCCAATTTCAAATAACCAATTAAGCATATATAGAATATATCAGATAACAAGGTGAAATATTGTAACAATGAGATAACTAAGGGACAGCAAAAGAGATGAGAGATAACATAGTACATTAAGGACAACAGTCACTCATTATATGGCTTTTGTTTCTATATCCTGGAGGTCCTAACATTTAGCATCGTACTATATGACCTTATATATCTAGGTTTTTCTCTATTGTAAATCTCTGCTAAGAGTGCCCAAGGTTTCTACTGACTATGACAAGTGAACCATTGAGCCTATGTTCCTTTGAGTCTGGCTTACTTCACTTAATGTGACATTTTCTAAGTCTTTCCATTTCCTTGCAAATGGGGCAATGTCATTCTTTCTCACAGCAGCATAGAATTCCATTGTGTATAAATACCACATCTTGTTGATCCACTCATCAACTGAGGGACATCTAGGTTGGTTCCATATCTTTGCTATGGTAAATAGTGCTGCAATGAACATTGTTGTGCTGGTGGATTTAGTATGTCCTTGTTTCTGGAGGGTTGGGTTAATGCCAAGTAGTGGAATTGCTAGGTCATAGGGGAGCTCTATGTTTAGTCTTTTGAGGAACTGCCATACTGTTTTCCATAGTGGTTGAACGAGTTTGTACGCCCATCAACAGTGTAGTAGTGATCCCTCCTGGCCACATCCCCTCCAGCATCTGTTGTTATTAGTTTTCTTGATCCTGGCCATTCTAACTGGAGTGAGGTATAATCTTAGAGTTGTTTTGATTTGCAGTTCTTTTATGGCCAGAGATGTCGGGCATTTCTTCATGTGTCTATAGGCCATTTTTATTTCTTCTTCAGAGAAGACTTTAAGCCTTTGGGTTTGCTCCTATTTTATGGATCAAACCAAGAAGGGTCCAAGAAGCAGAAAAGGAACTATCTGAAGAGTTTATTTGAAGCTTTACAGTAACATTTGAACACAGTCTGTAGTCTGGCTCTTGTGATCTAAGGGAGAAATACACTTAGCCTGTCTCAAAGTCTCAGACAAACTTGGCATCAAGCTCACAGCCCATGTTGTCAATGTGGTCATCTGGTCTGTATGAAATGATGCTTTCAAGGTAGAGTTATTCTTTGTTCAATGAGCTTTGAACTTTTGCAGTTTTCTATTTCCTCCTGTACACATTCCTCTGTGTACATCTTAAAGTAAATGATGAAAGAAAAGCGAGTCTCAATAATGCAATTCAATAATATGCAAGTTACAGGCACAGAAAATACAAAGAAACCATTACTTTATAGCATAGGTAAAATCTGGCTGAGGTGAATTCTGGGCCTGGGGTATAGTCTTCACCTGGGTCATTAAGTTGTCTAGAACTTCTCTTAGTTCACTGTGCCAGGCTCTGTTTTTTGGGTAGTTTATGTCTACTTTCCCCTTCTCAAAGAAATTGGATTGCCTAGTCATGTGTCTGTTGTCTACACCTATAATCTTAATTCCTCGTGAGTCTTAGATTTGCAGGGTTGCTCTTCACAAGCTTGGAGGTATTGGGGAGGGATTGAGGAAGTGAGCATTATGGGGACAGGCCTTGAGAGCCTATCTGACTCAGTGGCATGGTTTTTGCCTTTCATCTTCTCTGTGAAGGAGGCTGAGATTGGAGCAAAGTTTGAAATCAGCCCATAGAATTCAGGAGTCTCTTCTCAACAGATAAAGTTGGCATAGTGCTGTACTTGTTTTCCCAGTTACAGAAATTCTCAATAGGAGGATCAAGGTCTAAGTTCACATGGGGGGAAAAAAAGGTAAGCTTTATCTCAAAAATTATTCAGCAAAAAGGCTTAAGCTGAAGACTGCCTGTGTTCAGAACCTCAGGATTGCCCTTCCCTTCAAAACGAGAGTAAGAAAAAAGAAAAAGTGTACATTTGAGGTTATTTTATTTTCCATAGGAAATTAATTTACAGTTGTTTATTTAAATTTTAGTCTAAGTTAATTCAACTTGAAATTTTTATGTTATAACTTTTATAAGGTTTCTGTACTTCTCATTAAGGTTCACTCTAAATCCAAAACTTTTGAAGACAGTCTTTTGTGACAATACCTTTAATAATCATAAGAGTCTTTTGTCTAAATGTGGTGGTCTACTAAAAATGATTAATATCTTTCTGAAGTCTTTAGAAAGGGGACTTTATAGCTATATATGTGTATATAGTTATAGTAGATATATATACAGTTATATATGTAATAGTTTATCTATCTATCTATCTATCTATCTATCTATCTATCTATCTATCTATCTACATGTGTTTTGACTTGCTTGCTTGGCTGGTACTGTCTCACTGACTCAATGTCTCTAGTCAAGCTTTTTGCTGATTGTTTTAGAAATGGAATATCCAGGACTTTACTTCTGAGACTGTTTAAACCATGATCGTCCAAGGTCTTGGTGGATGTGAGCCACTGGTGCTGAGATCATGGTACTTTCTTCTCCTCTTCCTCCTTCCTTTTTCATCATACTCTTTATTCTTTCCTTCCTCTTTTTCTTCCTCTTCTTCCCATTCTTTTCCTTCTCCATTCTCCCCAATGTGATGCTGTGAATCATATCCAAGTCTGTATACATGCTACCTTGAGCCACTTTGGTAAAAACTTTAATTCAGTTTTTATCTCAGTCTGTTTCTTGCCTTCTCCTGTAAGAACATTAAAAATGTGAAGAAATGTCTGTTTTTTTCTACCCAATATCTAGGGTAAATTGAACACAGAGTAAATTTAACAGGTCTCAGTCTCTGACTCTCTTTCTCTCTCTAGCGCTCTCTCTCTCTCTCTCTCTCTCTCTCTCTCTCTCTCTCTCTCTCTCTCTCTCTCTCTCTCTCTCTCTCTCTTTCCTCTTTCTCAACTCTCTTCTCCTTCTTCCTCCATCCCTCCATCCAATACATCCCTGTCATAATTTTGTGCACCTTCAAATAAACATAGAAAAGATACAGACTGGCAGTTTCAGCATTTTGTTTCAAAAAGCCCTTATCCAGATTCTCAAATTTGTTGAGCACATTTTCAGTCTTCCAGTTTACTACAGGTGACAGTTTTGCCAATGCTTTTGCTGACAAAGCCCATGGCTTTCCATCTCTCTGGTCTCTTATAGCTACTTTCTGACATATTTTCAGCCTCTGTTAACTGCCTATTTGCCATTTTTCCAGTCTTTCCAAACAGCTTCCATGATGATTTTAATCTCTAAGTTTTGCTCAGGCCAAGGCCAAGCCCAAGGCCAGATATTTTACAATCACGAATTATCGGTCCAGGCCATGTCACCATGGAATATAGGGAGGGGAGAAGTAGATCATGGGAGATGTGTGTGACATATTCTGAGACACTAATATAACATTACATAATGACTGTGTCCATAGGTAAGTACTTCCCTACTAAGTTGTAAGGCATAGGAATATGATAAGGAATAGTAAGAAAATTTTGAGGAATCATAATGGTGAGCCAAGGAGATTTAGGAAAAGTATAAGAATGAAGAATGCTGACATGGATTTTTCAGGCCTGCTGGAGTTGATGCAACAGCATAGGGTATTGAGATGGTCAGAGAAGAGATACAGGAGACCAGCCTCACAGAGGTTTGTATTTGGCATAAGGGAGGAGTTAGGAGGAGGGGGCTTTATTCTATGCCGGCTTAGAAGCAATAATCATTTGTTTGCTCACCTGGAAATTTATGTGAATCAAAAGTAAGGCTCATAATAGATGTCCCTTCATATGCTTGTGTAGGGGACATAATTCTGATCAGCTTAACACATCCCTACTAATAAGTCTCGGCTCAGAAAATATATATGAGATGACATTCAAGAGAGATCGCGCTGGTTTCACAAAAGATAATGAACCAAACTAGGTCACCTACTTTGTTCATTTACAGTTGGCTTAGATACATTTAAAAAGCTCTGTTCTACAGATAGATAGGATAGATGTAGATAGATAGAGAAATAGAGAGATAGATAGACAGACAGACATATCCCTGAGAACTGTTGAAAAAAATTAGTGTTTGAAAAAAAGTTATTTTGGTTTTCTAATTGTCAGGTTTTTAAATCATTGAATCATCTGTATCTATATTTCCTATTTTTGCTCTCTTGAGCTTTGACACAGTAATTTTCCACGTTGAGAAAGCTTTCCCACATACAAAATATTTCTAGATTCTCAGTTTACATTGCACTGCTACTCAAAGAGAATGCTTGATTGATTTGTGTAGAATATTAGTGAATATAGTGTTTATCAGGTTTAAAGGAAGAGATAAAATGATTTCTCTTCACTGACACAAAATTAAAAAGGGCTAAAATATTAGTGTTAAGATGAACATGAGGACTATAAAAGAAACTACCATAATTAATGTAGTGTATAAATTATTTATGATGTAGCAATTACAAAATTATCAATGCTTACGTAATTAAATTAAACCCTTAACAAGAAGCAAGACAATTTATTTGGTGTAAAAAATCCATCTGAGTCCTAGACTTTATATATTCATAGTATGTGATTATATATCCTGAATATGGAAATAAAAATTTTTAATGTTTTTATTGATATTAGAAATATCAATTTCTAATGTGTAAATAAAACTTTCTAATTTCATTATTCAGTGCATTTGCCCTTATTCTCTGACTTATTTCAAATATATTTAGATCTATTTGAATTTGCATTTTGCTACACATTTTCATTGTAATCTTTGAGTTTAAAAGCTGTTAGAACTTAATATCCCTCCAAAGCAAATGAATATTCATTAGTAATCATTAGAAAAAAATCAACCAAATCATCTGTAATATGATTTTATTATAAATCAAAGAGATACGGACATGAGATTGATTCCAAAGGTAACATTTTAGATTTATCATATGATCCCTCTTCTATTCCCTAACGTATTTACCACTCTTGGATGATGCTAAGAAACATTTCATTAGTTGGTTGAATTGATTTATTGATTGTTCTAGCTCTGGGGATCTTACCTAGACTCTCATATATGTGAATCAGGTGCTCTCACATTGATCCCCACCCATTCCTAGACAGCTTGTCCATATCGTGGCACCAGCATAAAAATGTATATTAGTAGAAGAAAAGCTTTTTGAAGAAAAGTGAATCTCAGCCCTCTGCAATACAAGAACAACACAAGATCACTTGACATTTATCATTTTAACTGGTTATAGTGGTTTATATTTATCATGAGGCACAAATTTGAGATCAGTTGGTATTTCAAAAAAAAAAGAGGACTGGGTCAGCTAGTGCACTTAAATAGTCAGCATTTATTTCTTAACAAATCTAGGTTGCCATTTTACTAACCACCAAAAATATCTAATTAGGCTACTGCAAGTGACGTTACATTTTCTCTGCCTAGAGTTTTTTTGAATTATACTTGATCTCATGTTTTCCATTCTTTATCTAATATGCAATGAACTTTAATGCGGTTTTGCATATGTCCAGTTCTTTAAACCATCAAGTATTCATTTAAACAATTCTATCAAACGAATAAAATAGACTGAAATTATTTAGACTTGTGTGGAAATATAACTATGAGATTCAAGTATAAATAATGTAAGCTAATAAAAATAATTAAAGTTTTCCTGCAAACAGTTACACAGTGTATCACAGAAAATATCCTTATAAACTGGGCACTGGTGGCTTACATCTGTAATCCTAACTACTTAGGTCCCTGAAAGCTGAGGATTGAGGTTCAAAGCCTGCCTGGGTATGAAAGTCTGTGAGATTCATACCCCCAGTAACCCACCAGAAAACCAGAAGTGGTGCTGTGGCCCAAGGGGTAGGGTGGTAGCATTTAGCTGAAGAGCTCAGGGACAGTACCCAGGCCCAGAGTTCAAGTTCCATGACTGATGAAAAAAAATATCCTTATGCCTGACTGTTTGAGAACTGAAATATTACTAGAGCTGATAGGCCAAATTCTGAGCAGTAAAAAAGACAAAAATCAACAGGTAAAAATCATTGTGAATAGGTCTGAAATGCATCAACTCTTTCCACTATAATGTGCACTCTAAGTAGACATCCCAATATAGTATCTATTGTGTCTAAAATTTTTTTGTGGGTCATGGGACTTGAATTCTGGGCCTGTGTGATGTCCCTTTGCTCTTCAGATGAACGCTACCTTTGAGCTACAGCCCCACTTCTCTGTTTCTATAAATTTTGATTACGTTTTTACTATTTGTATATTTAATACTGTTGACTTTTAAAAAGATATACAAAACTGTCTACCTCCTTCTGAAACTTGTTTTTTTTTCTTCAGCATTCATATTTGAAGTTCTAGATCATATGGCCAGCCACTCATTATCCTATAAGCCACCCTGTAGTTGATGGTGCCTTTTTGAGAGGAGTTGTGGTTGTTGTGAAGTTACAAGCAAGACAATCATGATTACTGTTGTACAATTCTCCTTATGCAGATTTCTCTCTAAATATGTACATAAATATGCATGCATTTATAATTATGTAATTATTATTTGTTGGCATGGGAACTTGAACTCAAGACCTAGGCATTGTCACTACACTTGTTCACACAAGGCTGGTACTCTACCACTTGAACCATGGCTCTACTTCTGACTCAGAGTATATATTTTTATCAAGAAATTTATTTAGCCAGGATCTTGGCCAGTTGTGTTGTATTACAAACCTGTGTATGGTTTTTTACTTGCATTTCTCAAACTTGTAGACATCCCTTAATCCATATTAATGAGTAGTCCATTTTTTTTTTTTTTTGCCAGTCCTGGGTCTTGAATTGAGGGCCTGATCCTTGGGCTTTCTCAAGGCTAGAGCCCTACCTCTTGAGCCACAGCACCACTTCCATTTTTTCTATTCATGTGGTAAGGAGGAATCAAACCCAGGTCTAGTGAATGCTAGGCAAGCACTGTAGTGAAGTCAAACTCCCCGCCCCTAAAAAAAATAAAAAAAAAAAAATAAAAAAAACCTTTAAAGTAGTTGCTTTCATAATTTTTTTTTTTTTGCCAGTCATGGGCTTGAGCTCAGGGCCTGAGCACTGTCTCCTTGGACTTTCTCAAGGCTAGAGATCTACCACTTGAGCCTAAGCACCATTTCTGGCTTTTTTATTCTATGTATGTGGTACCGAGGAATGGAACCAGGGTCTTCGTGCATCCTAGGCAAGCACTCTACCACTAGGCCAAACTAGGCCCATAAATATTTTCTTTCATGGCTTTCACTACTACTTATGATATATTAAAAAAAAATTTCCTACCTTGGAGCTGGGAGTTTGGCCTACTGGTTGAGTGCTTGCCTAGCATGCACGAAGACCCAGTTACCATACCTAGGTACCACATATATAGAAAAAGCCGGAAGTGGTGTTATGACTGAAGTGGTAGAGCTCTAGCCTTGAGATAAGCCCAGGTCAATGCTCAGGCCCTGAGTTCAGTCCCCAGGACTGGCAAAAAAAAAAAAAATTCCCTCCTTCAATTTACAAAGATATAATCTTTAAAAGTCCCGTTGTTTTGCAAAGTTCCTTGTCTTAGATTAATTTCTTTGGCCTACGGTATATTTTTATCTGAGAAAACAGAAACATGATACATTTCCTTGTGATTAATCAATTTTCACTGAAGCTTTAAACCAAAGACTATACTTTTCCCACATATCTATGATGTCATTCAAATGTAAGAATTTAATTTTCCATGATCAATAGCAAGCCACTCTGATTTTCTTATGAATTAGCTATTGAGATGATTAAATGTATACATACATATCATGCATTGTTTTTCTTTCCCTTTCTCTATTACTTAAAAGCTTTTCTTTTCTTTCTTTCCTTTTTTTCCTGAAATAAATAAATTAGAGGAGTATTTTACAGAAAAGTTGTAAAGAAGAGCTGATTCTTACTAAATGTCATTTTGAAGAAAACTTGATATCTTTATATTTATTGTTTATGAATCTAAGTCCTCATTAATGTATCCCTGTACTATCCATAATTTATTATATACATTCAAATAAATCTATTTTATTGTTTGATAAAAATGTTTTGGTTGCATTTAGTACTTTTTCAAGTATTTTTATTTAAACAAAAAACAAACGTGATTTGGGGTTGTATTTTGCTTGTCTCCATTATGTAAGGCTGTCATTTGTCTGTCTTCCAGTACCAGTCCTGTGTGGCTAACACATTGTTAGTAGTGTAAAACATTCCTTTGTAGCAAAGATCACCTCAGGATTTGATTAAGCTCCTTTTCATCTGCTTTATTTTATAAGCTACATCTGACAATATGTTTTGTCAAAGTTGATTCACTGAATTGTTTTTCAAATTTGAAATTTATTTTTCTTCAGTACTGGAGAAAATGCAGCTGTATCTTGAAAGGTTGCCTTCCTCCTTGTTGGGAGTAGCCAATCTTTTTCATTCACTTAGTGAGTCATTCTCATAAAACCCAAGTTTCCAGGGGACCTGGCAGAAAATGGTTTCTGAGTCTTTTTTGTTTCACCAAATAATGCTATTTGGAAGGAGGGTATACATCTCACTCTTTACAAATAAGATAAGATACTAAGGATAATAAAAAGTCTTTTGGGATAGTCAGGCAGCTATGCTGATATGGCTATGGAAGTCAAACCAGTTTGCTGCAAGAATACTTGTTTTCAACATTTTATATAATTTTAGGACCCTTGTTTGGGAATATTAAGAAACAAAAGATTACAGGTGCACCAATGATACATTTTTTTCAGGGATAAACAGAATCTTTTAGTCCTATGCTCATAGATTGTCTATCATTCAGTGTCCAATAACCGAATTTCTCATGAGGATGGAATCATTGAAGGTTATCTAGTCTCAGCAACAAAACAGGAATAACAACAGAATCACAGCCCAAACCAAAACCACTCTGCAATTTTTAGTTGTTATTTATGAAATACCGTGTTTATTGCTTGATTTTTTTTTCTTTTAACTTCCCTTTGTTCACAACTTTTTGGTTAAGGTTTCAAGTAATACTGTATGAGCCAGTATTTCATAACTAAAATAACCAAGTGTCACAACTGCCTATTGAGCTATATAGAGTTATGGTATATAGCTTGTATTCCGGCTCAAAATCAGTATTTGTTGTTGTTTTATTATTGTCGGTTATGAGACTCATACTTAAGGCCTGGATGCTGTCCCTGAACCTCCTGTGCTAAAGGTTAGTGCTCTACCACTTGAGCCACAACAATACTTCTGGTTTTCTGGTACTTATTTGGAGATAAAATCTCACAGATTTTTCTGCCCAGGTTAGCTTCGAACTGCTATTCTCAGATGTCAGCCTTCTGAGTAGCTAAAATTACAAATACGAGTCACCGGTGTGCAGCTAAATGGGTATTTGTTTAAAATTGCAACACATTGCTTCTATTATGGGTTACAAAATTATATATATATATACACAAATTTTCAAAATTTAAGCAAGTTGGAGTCATTTCCCTCTTATTTAGTAAGTGGTTTAACTAACAGGAGTAAGGTAGAAATTCTCTTAGAGTGTATATTCACTCATATAGTTATGTTTGCCAACAGGGATATTGAGAAAATTAAGATATTTTGACAAAGCTTGATGTTCTGTGGTTTTGAACAAAGGTGTAGTCTGTACATTGCTAATTTAAGAGTGAAATATTAAAAATTCACTTGATCCTTTTAAAGCAATGTTTTTGTTTTGACATCTCCCTATCCCAGTAATTTAACTACTGACCAGGTAAAGCACTGGAACTAAGTTGGCCATTTAGTGTAATGCACGCACTCCACCCCCCACCATTGAGAAGTTAGGGAAGATTTGATTTATCACCAAATTAGTTTTCTTACGAATGTTCTAAAAACTACTATAAAGGAAGAAAATCCTCCTGGATGCAATTTAAAGATGTCCTTTAAGAATTTCCAGAATAGCATAGACGGGAATGAGGATTACAGAGTAAAGAGGCAGTTTAGGCTTTGTATCTGAATATTGCTAAAAGCGAAGTCACATTTAGTTTGGAATCTGAGATCAAATAGGGCAAATTGCACCCTGCCCAAGCTGTTCACGTGAGGGATTTACACATTAGATCCAAAAATCTCTTGTGTTAGTGAAACTTGAGAGTCTCAAAAATACCTAACATGTATAACTACATTAACTATCTTCATTTAAATCCACTCTTGAATTATTTTCTGTGACATGTCAGGAGAAAAGTCATAATAAAGATGTACTTTACAAATTAATACCTACAGGTAAGTTTTCCCAGCAGATTATTTAATCATTTAGGAAGCACAGTATAGAGTAGCATGTAAGTACATGTACATGTACATACACAGGCATAGTAAGTCCATTCATTAAAATATTTTTAAGTTTATTTATTTATTTGTTTGCTTAGTTATTTAGTTATTAGTTTACTAGTTCTGGGGCACCATGTCAGAGCTTGAGTGCTGTCTCTGAGCTTTGGTTTTTTTCAAGCTGTATTCTGCTTACTACTTGAACAACAGCTCTAATTCTGGCTTATTTTTTTGGTTAATTTGAAGATAAGAATCTTATGCACGTTTATCTGATTTGGGGAGGGAAAAGGGACACACAGAAATGGTGGGAGAAATGGTGAACCAATTCAGCAGTGAGACCCACTAGACACTATGTTGGAAATGAACAGTGCAACTTGGGAGAGACCGAAGTCAGGAGGAAGAAAACTGGGAAAGAATGAGGGAGGGAGTCTGAGCACATGGAAATGTACTCATTACCTGACTTTCATAACTATAGTTATAACCCATCTGTATATCACCCTTACAATAAAATTTAAATTACAAACTGATTTATGGAGTTTCCTGCCTGGTCTGACTACCAACTGCACTCCTCAGATCTCAGCTTCCTGAATAGCTAGAATTTTAAGCAGAAGCTACCAGCTCAGGACCAGCTAAAAATACATATTTTTAAATGAATTGTAGTTCTAGCGTGGCAATGCTTGCTTGTGATCTCAGTTGGAGGCATCTTGCCTTAAACAACCATGTTAAGTAAATACATTTTTTAATTAAAATATATAAATAAAATAAGTTTAAGTTAAAGGTGAGTGACATTATTCTTTTCTAATGCCTGTTTAATTTAGAATACTGGTCACTACTCTGAAATTTGTCTTGCTCAGCTATCAAAATGTTTTCCAAATATTCTTTTGGGGTATTTTCTAGCTACTACCAGATTCAAATTCTAGCTCTATTGTCCTAATCTGAATGAATTTGAAAAACTTATTCAACCTCTATGTATATTGGCTACTGGAAAGATTATGTGGTATACACAAGCTCTTGAAAAGTTCCGGGAACAAAATTTAAATTTTCTTGCTGTTGCTTCACAGAAATTTGTAGAGATCAAACTTTACTCTTTCCCCAAATCAGTTTTTACTGTGCTCAAATAAACTGTAGAATCTTGTTACAAATATAGATTGTGATCATGATGTAATATATATTTATATATCATATTCACTCTAAGAGAACTTTAATCTTATGAAAGTAATATTTAATATGACAAATAATGTAGCAAAATCTGTCAAAGTAGTATGTGATTGCATTGTATCTAATGCTGATTAATAATTTTAGAAAATCTGAGGTAAGTTGAATGAAAGATGGTTATGCATACATAAATGCAGTGTTTTGACCTCTTATTAGCATCTGCATTTTAGTGGACATTCTACAAGGTTAACCTTTATAAAACTTCACTTGGTTACCCAATTGCTTATTTGCTCTGTTGTCCCTAACTATGTAATAGGAAGAGGCTAAGGATGAAATCATATATTACTCCACAAAGTATACATTAGCTTTCCTAACTAGTTCTAAGACTTACATTATATTGTTCTTGTTGATAAAAGATTTGTTGTTATCTTACTGAAGTACTTGACCTTGAAACTTTGGAATAAGAACATATTTTGGTGGAAAGTCTTGCAGGAGCTCTGGTTATCCTTCCCAACTGTTTGTTTTTATAATCTGCTAGGAACTTGGAACTTTCTAATGGTTTTGAACAAGGGCAGGAATGAAATGAAGTATTTCAGATTTCAGTGTGGATCTTTGTTCCTCCTCATTCTTTTTCCAGAGGCCTTTAATTTGAACACCTTTAAGTGGCCAGTTCTACAGCTGGTTCTGTGATTTATATTCAGAATAACATGTGCTATCCTGAATAAAAAAGCTTTAATGGAATCCATGTGTACCTGTGTTCAATAATCACATTGGATGAACTTACAGTGTAAGCACAAGATACATGACATTATTATTTTCCATTGCGATTATCTGGCTTCTGCTCAGTACTACTTTTTCTAGCCTGTCTTTCATAGACTAAATAGTGACCCATACTATTTCCACCAAGTTTTGTGCTTTCTCTTTAATGCCTTCTTTTCAGCTATTTCCTTGTTGGCCACTTTCTTTCAACCTGTTAAATAGCATTGCTTCAGTCTAATAATACAGTTATTTCCTGTCAAATTAGTTTTGCTTTGTTTTAGTCACTTAGGATGGTTTACAGCATACAGGATATGAATAATTATAGAGCCATATTGATAATGACTAAATATTGATGTTATAGAACCTGCATCATAGTTCCCCGTTTTTCACTTTCTAAGGGCCACCAAGTAAAATAGAGTAGTGAGTTGCAACTATTATTCAATGCGACATGTGTTGTTAAAAACCAATCTATTATGGGAAAGGAAGAATTATGGGAAACATAAAAGATTTTAATTATGTGCATTGATCAAATGCATCAGATAATTACTCAAATTCTCAACAATTTCTTGCATTGATAACATATTAATGGCATACTTTAAAATTTATTACTTTAAAAATGTAGGAGAAATACAAAAATAATGAAAGTGATTTTTCAAAGCAGAAAAATACAAAAGGGAGGTGGCTAAGTTCATGAAAAAATGACAGGTTTTATTCTGAGAAAAATTCAAGAAGCTCAACAAAAAGTACAGATAACTAATGAAAGATCTTTACAATGATTTCTCTTGGTATAAAATTATCATTTGAGAGGTCATAGCTTTTACAGGTAGTAGAAGGACATCAAATAGGAATTTAAAAGAATTTCTGACAGCAATATTAGAATGATATAAAGTACTTAAAGGAAAGGTCATGAGAGAGCAAAGTATGAGAAGTGCAAAACTTTCCTGGAAATTACAAAAAAGTCTGAGTCAATAGAGATGAGCTATGCAGACAATATAAATGTAACTTCACTCATTAATATGCTTTTTGAAATATAATCCTTGCCAAATTGTGGATGAAGTTATGTAAAACAAAACGTATGAATTTTTTTCCCAAGACTCTAAAAGCAACATCTATTTCTGAAAGATGTTGCAGGTAAAAAATGAGCCACAGGTTCCCTCTTTTGAAATAGGCTGAAAGTATATTAAAGTAAGCATCAAGGCCAGATACCAGAGGCTCATGTCTATAATTATAGAGGTTTGATGATTTTGGTTTGAAGTGAGCCCTTGAGAAAAGTCTGTGAGATTCATATCTCCAATTAACAGATAAAAAGCTGTAAGTGGACCTGTGGCTTCACTTTCTCCTTGAATGTAAAAGCAAGAGTTTGAGGCTCTAAATTCAAGCTCCAGTATTGCTATACAAAAACAGTGTGATTATAAAATTAAGGAAATTAAGGAATGAATACAGATTTCAATATTAAAGATTAAGAATTTGGTTATATATATGTGGTAATAGACATATGTATATGTGTGGTAATAGACATATATATATGTGGTAATAGACATATATTATATATATAACAAGAAAGAATGGATTGAAAACATGAGTTTACTTATGAAAAGGACTAAAGCATATGAGAAATGAATATTTAAGTGGAGATTTAACAGTATATATATAAACAAAATATCAAGACAGTTTACACAAGAAAATATAAAAATAGATGTACTTTTTACTAAAAATGATAGAATTCTAAATTTCCCTGTTTTCTAGTCGAATGAGCTGTGTAGTTGTTAAAACACTAAGGAGTGGAGTGGGACAGTCTGGGTTTGACACTGCCAGCACTTTCTACTATATATAACTTGTTTCTACTTTATATAACTTGTTTTCATAGTTCTTATCTATAAAATCTGGAAGATGTTAGGACCCATGTTGATTTGAAAGTATCATGAATATGAAAGCAATTAATATATTAACAGCATCCATAAGCATTAAAAGGATATAAAACCACAACTATCATTAAAACAACATAAGATGTTATTTTGCTCATTAGATTAGTAAAAGCAGTGATCAAAGGTACATAGTAACTTTTTACTGAAGATGTCTCAGTTTCTATAATAATTTACTGTACTTTTGAGCTATAGTATAATAATTACAAGCGTCAAGACATAAAGCAGTTAATTCATGGGACAATTTGCTTTGTACCACTGTGTCAAAATTTGGAACTTTTTCTTTTATTTAATATGTAATAATTACATATCTATAGTGGACAGTATGAAGTGTTAGTCTGATAGAATTTGGGTATTTAGCATTTCCAGTTCTTTTCAGGGTTTTATGATCGGAACCCCCTTCACCTCTGCTCTAGCTCTTTCTTTAGACCTGCAGGAGGCTATTGTGTGCAGTCATTCTGCCCTAGAACTCTATCTTCCTATTTGATTGCATTTTGGCATCTGCTGTTCGGCTTCTCTTTGTCCTTTCTTCTCCCTGGCTACTACCCTTACTCAGCTTTCAGAATGTCATTTTCAGTTTCCATATCTGAGAGAGAACCAGCACTAAACTAAACAAAAAATAGACAAATGGGATTGAAGTAAACTAAGAACCTCCGCACAGCAAAGAAAGCAAGAGAAACAGCAAATTTAGAATGGATGACAATGTTTTTGAACTATTTATCTGGCAAAGGATAAATAACCAGGCTATATAAGGAACACATAAAATATATAATAATACTCAATGTAAAAATAGTCAAATGTTATAAATACAGAGACATTTCTCAAAAGAAAAAATACTAGATAATTTATCCTTTGAAGAGTATACAACAAAGAAGCATATTGACTCTTAGGACAATCATAAAACAAAACCAGAATCCTGCACCAAACCCATATCTTAATTTTACCAAGACTCTATATAATAAATGTGTGTGGGTCCACTGTGCTACAGTTAGATTCTCTAATCCCTTAGCAATAAAGGATGGATAGTAATGATCCAGAGTTTCCCTTATTTATCACAGCAACATTATTGCTCTTCTGTGAAATTCGGCAAGTTTTGTTTTTAACAAAACATATAGGTTAGTGTAGGTACTGTGACTCATCTACAGAGAACTCCTCAGTGTCGGGAGGGATGAACAAAACAGTCTTCAAACCTAGGAAACATCAGAATCTGAGTCACTTCAAAGCCAGAAAGTTGTCAGATCTAATTTCAGGGAATGTAGCAGTAGAACAACAGAGTTCTTTCGACAGAATATCATTCCAAGGAAAATTACTGCAAGTATATTTTTTATAAATATTTAAGCATTTAATTTTGTATTAACTTTACTAGTTGTGTAAAGGAGTCACTGTTTCAAAAGGCAGTTTGTAATCGTAATACATTTGGATCACGACCACCCTTTCAATATTCCCACCCATCTCTCCCAACCCAACCTTTCCCTCACTTTTCTTATATATGTTGAACTCTTGACTGTACTCTCCCCTGCTTCTCATCTTCATTCATCTACCCCTCTTCCCTTTTTGATTACATTTATAAAGTAAGCCCACATAATTGTAACATGTTCATTTCAGTTGAAATGACCTCTAATCTCTATTTGATAAATACAGAACTGTTCTATTTTGTACATTCTATTTATTGCACAGAAGGCAAGAAAAGGTTCACTTCAGCTTGAATTCAGGGTCTCAAACCCTCGCTTAGCATTTTCCCTCAAAGCTGCCATTCTACCACTTGAGTCATACCTCCACATCCAGCTTGTTATAAGAGCTTCAAGGACCTTTCTGCCTGGAGTTGGCTTTGAACTGCAGTACTAAAATCTCAGCTTCTTGAGTTACAGGCATGAGCTTTCAGCATCTAGCAAGAGTATGTATGTTTTAAGGCATCAAGCTCAAGAGTGGCTAAAAATATGCAGAAGAATAAAATAATTCATGAGAAAAAATGGCCCAGAGGAAGCAGAAGAAATATGAAAACAAAAAACATGGAAATACAAGGAGGAGCAGCAAACCATGCAGAGGGGTGTGATCAGTTCCTAAAAGCTTATTACCCTCTACCAAGACATTTTGTTTGAGAATTATGGGGTGAATAATAAATACTCAGAACTTGACATTTTCTGAGTTTCTCCCTTTGATCCTGAGCCACTTGGTCCTGAATCTAAGCACAGTGGGATCCTTGAAGCCACTGAAACTTTTGAAATCACCCCTTTCCTGGAGCATGCAGCTGGCTGGTGTCATGCTGGGACCAGTCACTAAGCTGCAGACCTTAGCACAGCCTGGCACTGTTACCTACAGCATTCACAGTGCACCAGGGCACAGCGCCTAGACTCTATCTAAAGCATGAAATAAGCAAAACTTGTTTTATATACACATCATGAAAATACACATGAGAGTAACTGGTTCCAATATAGCCTGCTATCTCTGAGGATGAATTAAGCCAAAATAAATGTTACAGATTGTTAAAAGATGCGAACAATATAAGCAATAGCAATAAACTTACGACATTACACTACACTCAGAAAACAGCATGAAGGTCAAGAAGGATAAATAGATCTAAAACAGGAAGACAAATGTATTATTACAATTTCATTGTCTTCTATGACTGAGTGGTTGCATTGCTTGTTGTATTGCATTCAATATTTCTATGAAAAATTGGATCAAAACGTATGCAAAGAAAAAATTTATCACCATGAAGAGGTATAGATTGGCAGTAGGGAAAATCCTCAGTGAGGGACTTCAGTAGAATATAACACTGAAATGTGTTTATCATTCTTCACATTGCCTTTGAATCATTTAATGGTTCATTCAATAGCTATAGGCTGAGTTTATGCTTAGAACAGTGCTGGACACTTGGGACAAGTAATGAGGAAAGAGCAGGATTTAAAAGAGATGAGATTTAGTTGGAGCTGTTAACTGGCAGCTGCAAAGAGCAAAGTCTTTACCCTGCAAACAGGAATCAGATATTTCTTAATCTCAATCCTTCGTGGAAGGGTGAAGTTAACATTTCACTTCACTGTTTTTAGTCTGTTCTCATCTTGATTATGATCGGCAATAATATCCCCATCCACCTACCTACCTACCCATTCACCCAAATATACTGCAACTCGGTCCATGAAGTAAATGTAGAGACCTGGGGAGGGGATTATCATTATTGGGGGAATCATGAGCAGTTAGTAGTAAGCAGATACCTCCATGGAAGAACTCATATTCCATTTAGTGGCATTTATCACATACCTGCTATTTACCACGTACTTGGTAGGCATTTTGAGATAAATGGCGTTTAATACTTTTCATCAGTTCAGTTTAAGGGCAGAACCAAAGAATTATAATATAGCTTCTACCATAGACGTACAGATTGCTTTAGAATCAAGAGCTGTGAATTGCTCAGACTACAATAAGTAAGAAATACCTGAACACCTGTCTCTAAGTTTGTCAGGCAGGATGGATTTTTAAACAGGAGGTTTAGCTGAGCCAAGATAGATTTAGTATAAAGAAGACGATCTGATAGGTTGTGGAGCTTTTCGGTCAATAAGTGTGAAAAGATCATATTAGGACAATGTCAGCAGAGCTGGGGAGCAGACTGCAGAGGTGAATAGTCAGGGTATGGAGACCTCTTGTGTGTTGAGGAATGAGGAAAGAAAGTAATCAGGCGTGACTGTTACCATCGTGAGACTGAAAACCTGGGTTTCCCTTCAAGAATGAACATTGGTCACATGAAAGTCATGAATTTAGTATAAAAGAAAATATGAACAAAATTCTGATGTATAGTTAAGAGAGTATCAACATTGATTCAAATGAGGGTTAAATGCAGAGTTGTGAGATATTTACCTGTTTTGGATTTTCTTTTCTGATTACTGTTTTATGTCATTGTTATTTTTTTATTAATTTATTTTAAAATAGCTTTAAATAGTTGTACAAATGGTTTAATTTAATATGTTGGTCTATGAGTGCAAGATATCTTGGTAATCCTTTGTTTTTTCTAACATGTCCCGGTCCTAGCAAGGAAGGTGCTATCATACTGTTGCCTTTCCCCAGATTTATTACAGTGTGACAGAGAATAGTATCTTGTCAACCAAGGATAGCTAGATAGTGGCTAAGGTACCACAAGACACTTGTTCTCACATTTTTTCTTTATTGTTAGAGAGGTCAGAATTCTCAGCATACCTCAATGTAGTGTAACTTTTGAAAATAAAATTACATTTTAGTGTAAAACAGAATTGTTTTGTATATTCTTTTCATCTTTGTTCTAAGAAGCTTATTTTGAAGAGTTTTTTTTTTTTTGGTCAGTTGTAGGGCTTGAACTCTGGGCCTGGCTATTTTCCCTGAGCTCTTTAGCTCAAGGCTACCATCCTACCCCTTTAGCCACAGCACCATGTCTGGTTTTCTAGTGGTTAATTGGAGATAAGAGTCTCAAGGATTTTAGTCCCTGGGCTGGCTTTGAACTGTGATCCTCAGATCAGCCTTCTGAGTTGCTAGGATTACAGGCATGAGCCACTGCACCTGGCTATTTTTGAAGATTTATTGAAAGAAACATTTTTAATTAAAATTTGTTCTGGTAACAAAATAACCATGGAAATATGTTACTGTAAACTTAATAATGCACAGTAGATTCCCAGTGTATTTTTGTCAGCAAATAAGGAATGTAAATGAATAAATCAACTGATGATGATGAAAGTTGAGAGCTCATTTGCTTCAGAGCAATGAACTTCATAAGAATGGGATCATTAAGAAATAGGAAAGATGGAAAACAATTGGAAGATATCTCAATTGAATATGTCTCCTAATACTACAAGAGTCAACGGAAGTCAAAGGAAGGAGAAGGAAATGATATAGATTAGTAGGTCTGAAACAAGAAGAAGGAGTAGGAATGTATAGATTCAAAATCTGCTTTGAATGTATGCGTGTGCAAACTTTATGTACACAGGTTCTTTACCTGCCACGTTCATACAGTATAGTAGGGCCATAAAAATACCTGGTTAGTTCAGTGAAATAAAATAAAATGGTGATGGTGGCAGGTGGCATGAACAGGATAAGGAAGAGGAATGAGTTCATTATTCTTTAATGAGGAATATAAATGTTCTTAGTACTTAGATTTCCAAGAGAAAATCAACACAAATATGCAGCTTGTCAGGATACAACCAGAATACTAAGCCCAAAGCCCAATCCCAGGGGTCCCAATATGTCAATCTGGGAAATTCACCCCAATATGTTAAATAAAGATAGGAGTAGTGACAAAAAAAGAATATACTTATTATGCAACAGTCATGCCTCGAAAGAGGGAAAATAAGTACCTCAGCTCAGTTTCAGAGTATAGATAGGAGCTTTAGGTTTAATTAGAGCAAAAATTGGAGTAAGGATGAGAGGTACGCACAATTAAGCAGTCTTGGTCATAGTGTGGCCTGGTTATTTATTATTTCAGTTTCTGGTTCTGTGAGAGGTTTCAGAGAAGTTGTTATCATTGTCTCCACTGGAGAGGAACAGCCTGGTTCTGCTGATATGATTGCTCCAATTTGTGGGTACAGCTTTACCATCACAACTAAGCACCCTTATTTGGGGTCACGTCTTCTACTAGGCTCCCTATTGCTTTAAGTTTTAGTCCCTTGCAATAAAGATGTCATGAGTTAGTCGTGATATTCCTGGAATGGAAGGTGACTGCAGGCGAGAAAGGATATGGGTGTTAAAATTCAGGCAAAGATGCCCAGCTTTCAACCTGCTTTTACTTTACCTGTGGGCCTAAGTAAGAAGTCAATGTATTTTAGCAAATGTAGTTTCTACCTTTTATAAGGAGAACACTTTGTGTATTGAAGGCTTCATTTCCTTTAATGAATTAAGTTTCTTTCCCAGATGATGATGATGACTTAAAAAGTGCCTGCTTAAAAGTTGACTTTGACCTTTTGGGAAAGGACAAAAACAGTTAAGAGATGAATTGTTTGAAAAGGAGAGGTAAAATGATTTCAAGAAAAATTCTTAGAGAATCTGCTTTTGATTTGAGATACAGAGAAACAATATGTCAATGAAAGATAATTAAGGAGGACAAAGTGCCCAGATGGTATGATTTTACTTGGTAGGAATGCAGGAACAGAGGGAAAAAGAGAAAATGATTGGCAGCTACAGAGAGAGAAAGAACATCTAGGGAAAACTATATATAGGCTGAGATTCAGAGATGCAGAGATGATAAATGTGAGAAAGAATGTATTGCTGACCAGGAAATTATTACTTAACAGTCATAAGGAATTCAGTAGTGAAGTTAGTGCAAGAAAAATAAGAGGTTAATCTCAGAGGCTCTGTGTTGCCAATTTTTGAGCGAGCTCTCTACAAACTGCATAAGAATGGTGCCATTCCTACTCATGAAGAAGTCCACATAATTTTATTGAAGAGAATGATCATTTATAAAAATATAAATCATGCAGCCGGGTGTGGTGTCTCACACTTGTATCCTAGCTACTCAGAAGGCTGAGCTCTGAGGATTGAAGTTCAAAACCAGCCCTGGCACTAAAGAATGTGAGACTCCTATCCCCAATTAACCAACAATAAACAGGAAGTGGGTCCAAGGCTCAAGAGGTAGGGTGGTAGTCTTGAGCTGAGAGCTCAGGGACAGCTCCCAGGCCAAATTCAAGCCCCATGACCCACCAAAAAAAAATATATATATATATATTATATATACCCCACAATCCACCAATATATATATATTTATATAAATATTTTATGTACTTTATATATTTATGTATATTTTTGGAGGGTCATGAGATATATATAAATATATATATATACACAAATATATAATGCAAAACAAATGTGAACCTGTCCAAGCTCTTCTCCCTTTTTGCTGAACAACATGGAAAGCTCTTCAGGTTCTGTTGCATTTGCTGCATTAGCAGCATCAATGAGCAGAAATGACCCAAGAGAAAAAGAGGCATTGGTGTTCTTTCAGCATTGTTATTGGCTTATATCATCTGGGCTTGTAACAAAAAGTGAAATAATCAGCAAGTTACTTACACCCAGGAGATTATCATTTCTGCTGTTTGACCTACAGTGCCTTGTGAAAGGATTTGCCTTTGCTGAGTTTCTCAAAGTTGTTCTTAAATATTTATTCAAGTAGAACTCAGCAAGAGTATCTCCAACTACTCCTTTGCAATCAAATTTGGGTCATAAATACCATTCTAGCACCGTTCAGGAACTTATGTTGGTGTCTGCATGTGTCATAGTATTGGTCATAATGCTATAAGTGAATCTGTAAGGTTTTTTACTCTTTCCTGTAGCTACAAGATGATTATAGATAGGATTCTGGTTTGTCTTGTTTGTTTTAGAAGGTGGTATTTGCAATTACTTTCAGAGTTTATTACACATGCATTTTGTAAGGCCTCAACAGTTATAAACCATTTCCTGTAGAGAATAATGTAGATAAGAAAAAAGTACTTTACAATATTAAGGAATAAGGTAAAGCTGAAATGAGTAAATTAATTTCTAAACAAATCAGAATTCTAAAGCACTACTATTGAAGTATATCAATCTATTTCTGTGTGCATGCTATACTTGGGGAATCATCAATATTAGATTGAATTATTTGGATAGAGTCTATTAAAAATCTTAGATTATTTGGATGTGGTGTGTTAGAAGCATAGTACCAAAGTTTTCATCTCAGATACTAGCACCAAGCTGGGCAAACAAGCTACCTTTCTATGATGGTAGAAATAAAAGTCTATCAAGGAAGAAATATCCCAAAAAATAGAGATTAAAAAATAGACAGTTGATATGTGCCAATGAAGAAATAAAAGATAAGGTGAGAAGCTCCAAGGATTATGAAGACAAGAGCCATTGATGTGCAGAAATGTTCACTGGAATATCAACTGTAAAAATGTCTGATTCAGATGAATTGTGATTCCTTATGAAGTTGTACAATTTCTGCGGCTTTTGCTGGACCAATGCCTGTATTTTTAGATGGTTGCAATAAACAGAAGGTTCTCGACAACTAGCAGCAACCTCTAACGCAACTGAAAAATGAAATGTATGGTTCCTTATTAAGATTTTCTGTGTTTTCCAGCAGTGGTATCCTTTATTAATATTCTACTGGTGCTTTGCCTGCTGGTTTCATCCCAGAAACAATTTCATTTACAATGTGAAAAGATTTTATTAATAAATCACATTGCCTGATATTCTTTTAGCGTCTGGAAGATATGCCAATCTTCTGTAGGAAATTAAATCAAAATAGACCCAGAGAGAATTTTATAGCAATTCTCTTTTTCCATATGCTATATTTTCCTCAGTATAAGATTAAAGACTTGACAAAAATCTGAGAAAACACATATCAGATTTAAGATATCCATGTCAGTTCAAGTATATTTATATATAAAATAAGAAACAACTGGAGATTTAGCTTGGAAGTGTCTTTATAGTGAAAGGTCTTTGTTACATATTTGACAAATAGTCATAGTCATCAAATGCACTGAAGTTTATCTTCCACTCTTATATCTAGAAGAGAACAAAAAGTATAAACATGATGAAAGACAATAATTTCATTTTGGCATTGTGTGAATAAATGTAAGGTAATGCATTTCATTGCTCTCTGCGATGTACTATTGTTTCTTGAAGAAAATAATATAAGTAAAGAAGAGAGACAGAGTGGAGAAGGAAGACTACGTATTGCACAGATGGAACAAATATTCTCAAAAGTTTATGTTCGAAGAGGAGGAATAAATTAGAAAAACAAAAGTAAAGTGAATAGCAGTGAATTTTTAAAGAAACATGGAAATATTAAGAATACTCAAAGAAATGTCTGATATTTCCTCTGTTAACTGCTATTATACACTAGCTTGAAATTGTTATTTGTTGTCTAAAATTGCTGTTTAATAAGAATATGTGTGTATTTTAGTAACGTCCTTATTCATGGACCATTTTTTTCTAGTGGTACTGGAAATGGAATTGAGGGCCTCATAGTTGAAATTTAAGTATTCTACCACTTGAGCAACACCTCCAGTATCCTTTTGTGTTTGATTCAAGGCAGAATCTTGGTTTGTGCCTGGATCGATCTGGCTGTGAGCTTTCTACTTGCGATAGTTTCTGTTACTCAGGATGACAGGTGCACATCAGTGTACATTTTCACAGTTGTAAACAATGCCATGAACCGCAATATCCAGCCATTGGTTGAGATGGATTCTCTCAAACTTTTGTAATAGGGCTGGCCTCAAATCTTGTTCTGCGGTTATCTGTTTCCCAAACACCTAGGAATAAAAATGTAGGCACTGTGCCTGGAACAAACTACCTTAGAGAGGGAAGTAAAGCAAAATAAGAGAGTACTGGTCTTATTCTTTAAATGGAGTTTTAAATTCATTTAAAAACTTTCTTAAGATTGTGTGATGAGTTGTTATGAGGATCATTGATTTTGATTCCTTGGATTAAACAATCACTAAGATTGAAAAAATAGCAGCAGTTCATTTTTGAAAAGACATTTGACTAACTTAGACTGCTTTTCTTAAAACTGTAAAATGGAGTGTATGTGCATGTGTGTGCACATGAGTATGTGCATGTTTGTGCATGTATGCATGATTTTGGAGAATAAACTCAAGTTCTAGTCTTGCCAGGAAAATGTCATATTACATGAGACATCCTCCTTTTTTGTTTGTTTTGTTCCAGTCCTGGGGCTTGAACTCAGTATCTGGTCACTGAGTCGGTTTTCTCAAGGCCAGCGCTCTACCATTTGAGTCACGGCACCACTTTCAGTTTTTTCTGTGTATGTAGCACCCAGGAATTGAACTCAGGGCTTTTTGCATGCTAGGTGAGCACTCTACCACTAGGCCATGCTCCCAGCATTTGCTGTTTTATTTATTTATTTTTCAGCTATGGTCTCAAGTTTTATCCCACACTGGCTTTGTCTTACTCATACTTTGCCAGTCGATGGGAGTGTTTGGTTTTCAGATTTCTTTTCTTTTCTTTTCTTTTCTTTTCTTTTCTTTTCTTTTCTTTTCTTTCTTTCTTTCTTTCTTTCTTTCTTTCTTTCTTTCTTTCTTTCTTTCTTTCTTTCTTCATTCTTTCCTTCTTTCATTTTTGTGGGTCATGGGGCTTGAACTCAGCCTGGGTGTTGTCCCTGAGCTCTTCAGCTCAAGGCTACCACCCTACCCTTGAGCCAAGCCCCACTTCTTGTTTCCAGAGGTTAATTGGAGATAAGAGTCTCAGGCCTTTTTGTGCCCTGGCTGGCTTGGAATGTTAATCTTCAGATCTCAGACTCCTGAATAGCTAGGATTACAGGTGTGAGCCATCGCGCCCAGCTTATTTTTCAGATTTCTTATTGAGAAATAGTGTTGCTAACTTCTGCCAGCCTATTATTCTTATTCTCCCGTTTCTGCCTCCCAAATAGATAGGATTACCCATTTCTGCCACCTGTGTCTGGTCTTGATTGGCTTTTGAAGTGTGTTTCAGGTTAGCTTCCTATCTTTGCAATTACCAAGATCATGCACAGTCACAAAAATTGCCCGAGTAGTGAACTTTGATATTTATAGGATAGGAAAATAAGTGGACCTCACTTAAGTATATTTTTCTCAGTGTAAACCTTTTGAGAAAAGATAGCAAGGGTACCATATAATATGTAATGGAAATCTTCAAAGATGACAGGAATTGTGGAAGGCATAGGGACTTTGACATGCATTATTATCATTTTGCTCAAAATGATAGTTCTTAGATAAAACGTTTTGATAACATTCTTTGTTTTCTGTCCAGGGGAACATATGAAGTAAGCTAGGTCAATGAAAAAGATTATAATTAGGAGCTCTGGCCTTCATTTACTTGTTACTTAGCTGAGCATTACAGGGTAAAAAATGGCTCTTTCTGCTGACATCTCTATATGCATAATGTGAGTCTGACATTACCTCCTGTTAAAGAATTTTGGGTGAGCATTAGCACTCTTAAAAGAGTATACTGGATTTCTAATAGAAGCACCAGAAATCCAATAAAGCCTTTCAAAAGAATCTGACTTTGCAGGAAATGAGTTGTTATAAATATGTATAATGACAGTTTATTCTTATGAACGTATGATGCATATATACTTTTATGTATTTGTCCTAAAATGTATCTATTTTTGTGGCTTCTTAAGTTAAAATATATGTATTTTCTTGTATCCAGAATTATAACTTTGCTTTGGAATTCTTTCAGCTTCTCAGAGTGATAAACAAATATCAATTCTGATGACTCATTAATATGAAGTATGCATTTCTTTAATCTGTTAATGATTTTGTACTTCACATCAAATCTTATTAATTTCCAAGAAAACTTGTGCAGTAGTGTGCTAATTACAATCCATTCTGTCTTTCCTTTTCTTCTAGTCTGCTCCCAGTTTTCAAGAGGAGTCTATGCGATTTTTGGATTTTATGACAAGAAGTCTGTAAACACCATCACCTCATTCTGTGGGACACTCCATGTCTCCTTCATCACTCCCAGCTTTCCCACAGATGGTACACATCCATTTGTCATTCAGATGCGACCTGACCTCAAAGGAGCTCTGCTGAGCTTGATTGAATACTATCAGTGGGATAAATTTGCATACCTCTATGACAGTGACAGAGGTAAGTTATGGCATCTTTCCCTTTGTGCTTGGCACTGGACACATAGGCTTGATTGTAGAACCATAAGACCCAAGGAATAGGTGGCTTAATTTTGCCTCACTAATCAGTTGTGCAATTTGAAACCTGGCAACCTGTTTACAGTGAAGCAACAATAAAAGAAATATGAGTGTACATTTGACAAGGATCGATAGTTTGGTAGTGCTCAGATATTCAGCTGGAAGCTAGAAATCTACTCCAGCAGAGACAGCTAGAATGACTTCATTACTAATACAAGCATAGAAAAATACATTAAAAAAAATTGATGCTACTGAGGTTGGAACTTGGGCCTTCGGCTAATCAGGCAGGCACTCTACCACTAAGCCACATTGCCAGCCACCCTCCCACCTAAAAAAACTCTTTTTTGTAGTCACTGAATCACTACTGTGTTAGAGTTTTACCAAAAAGAAAGGGCTATTATTACCTTTGATTTAAAATAGGATCTCTGAGTCTTATCAAGCCTGTGAGTAGAACTCAAGCCTATATAGGGGTTTATGATGAGATGTTCTTAACTAATACTACAGTTTCTGAAGTGAAGTTCTGACTTTATAGTGTTACATTCCCTGTTGTGAAGTTCAATACTGCAGACCTATTTAACTTCTGTGTCATGAGATCCTAGATGTTTTTGTCTTTCCAGAGTCCACAATGGGAAGGTCAGTAGTCTTTGCACTTTCACATCCTGTAGAACATTCCTTATGGATTTTTGTATGTGTCTTTCTGAAGTCTACACAATGAAAGCCAAACGTGTCATGAACCACTTTTTGTACCACATTTTGCTTCTTCCTTCAGGAGTTTACTTCTTAGAATATGTGTAAGTTCAAATGAAAACAAAAAGCTTCAGGAGAGGGCACCTTGTATACCTGCAAGGGTAGACAAGAGGGGAGCTTGTATCAATCAATTTTCCATTGATCTGTTGGGATTTTTGGCAACAGAACTCCCAAATCAGGAACGCTCAAGTGAGGTGTCTGGTCTCTGCCCTCTGCTCCTGCTCCTGAGGAAGGGAGCACTCAAGGGAAAAGCCAGTCAGCATTTTAGAACTGAACAAAAACTGCTATGCTGCCAGCTTTCTCCCCAGCGTTAAGAAGGAAGCTAATTGCTATCCACATAGGGAATGAAAGATAACTTTAGAGAGAATATGAATTTCAGGGTGCTGCATGGTTGTCATAAAAGACTCATGAAATTGAGCTTATTTACGTGTAATACTTCCTCTTGCTCTCTGGGAACTTTCTTTCTTTAAAGCTAGGTTGAAAGTGACATTCTTTTAATATTGTTTCCACCTTTGTATCCTATTGATGTGATTTTTACCACTTATTCTTAGTTTATTTCTAGATACTTTTTCTATGTTACCATCCTTGTGTGACCAATCCCCAACATATATTCAGTTGGTCATCTCTCAAACTCCACATTCATCTCCATTTGATCCATTACCAACAAAGAAACTAGAATTATTTTCTTTTAAGTATCTTCCCCTTCCCCATCTAACAGTATCACTGTCTTGCTTAAAACACTTCAATGGTTTTGCATTTAAGCATTTAATGAGAGTAAAATCAAAATTCTCAGCATGGCTTGAAGGCTTTATACTACCTGGTTCTTGTCCAATTCTTCAGTGCATTCTGCTGCCTTGTTCTCTTTCTAAAGATAAATCCATTTGACCTTCTTTCAGTTTCTCAGACAGACCAAATTTTTATACCTCAAATGTTTAGTTATGTCTCAAATTCTTACTCCTTTGTGATATCCAGGTCTATGTATCATTTCTTCTGATATGTCTTTTGTGCCCTCTCACAAAGCAGTGTTTTAGTTTCCTTTCCAACCTAGGACATATCAAAATTTATAATTAATACTGCCATTGATTCTGACACTGAAGGACTGCTTACTGAGCCCCTGTTCTGTTCCAGGGGCAAATATAACCATCTGGGCTACACACCATTTGCAGTGGAAGTTGTGTTTTGGCTCCAGTAAAAGGAAGGCAATATCCAAGCAGTGCCCAGTGTTCTGATGGATAGTTCCTAACTGGACTTACACCCTCTCTTCAATGCCAGAAACAAAGCTGATGCTCCATGATGAAGGGTTAAGCAATGAATGGTTTAAACATCTGAGCATTTTAAATTTGAAATGATATTAGGGGGTGAATCTCATTAGCTTCAGTGATGAATAATCAGAAGAATGTCTTTGACAGTTTGATATGGTTGAGGATAGTAGAATCCTCACCCTAACTCTCCTTAGCCCTTTAGCCCCCCTTGTTACTGGTACATTTGAGCTTTGAGGTCGTCAAGTTGCTAGTAGTAGCCAATATAAATAGGAAAAGAGAAATATTAGCATTTGAAAGGAACTCAGCGAGACAGGCCATGGGTAATTGATAGGTGAAGATGAATGAACTTATGTACTTCCAAAGAGAATCTGGGACATTTTAAAGTGATTTTTTATTAATACTTTAGATATAATAAATGAAATTGAAGTGATGAGATAATCTCCAATTATTAAATTATACCAATTGATATGTTGAGTGCATTTGTCAGGTGATAATATTAAGTAATTATAGTTTAAGCCAAAATGACGTTATGGATGTACTTTCAAGATAGCATCAACTAGCTGCTGATATTTTAATGTGAAGAGTATCAGGCTGGACTTTCAGCTAAACCCATTTTCAGAGATAATGTATAAAGCTCTAAAACACTGGCAAAAACTTCACCTCATGGATCATGGAGATTGTATTATTGCTTTCAGATTTTTTCTAATTAATGATTTAATTTTCATGGCTTGGACATCATATTACATTTAACAATGACCCACTCAGTCACCACGGCAACTATATTGCTTCCTTGGCTTCTTATCCTCTTTCTCTTCTGCTCTATGGCGGCCCTTTCTCAACTCAGTGTTAAAATATTTGGAAAATTTCCTTTTCAGAGATTGCCTAATTAAATTATGTAATAAATTAATGATATTTTGAATAGCATTGGACTTAAACATAAAAAGATTCTTTTCAACATTCTGGCAAGATTGGCCATCAGATGAAAAAGACTCAAAATTGTTCTAGTCTCCTTCCTTGAACTATCTTAACTGAAATAGATATTAAGTCTTTCCTGTTCCCCAACTGTCCATCCAAAAGCTGAGACAACAAATCAAGAGGCCACATCCCAGCTGCAAACTAACAAATGTCTGAGTGCACCCTAATTTTTGCACAGAATCATCTCAGATGAGTCTAAATTCCCTGATGATAGTTCTGAAGCTGTTCATCTGGTGCTAGGTGACTTTTCAGGATTGCTAGTGTCTCCTCCTTAGCCAGGGCACAGCAACAGAGGACTTGATGTCCTTCGCAGCTTGTTATTATTCCATAGAGAGCAAGGGATAGAGCTTCGGTGAATTTTAAACCAGAAATTAATGGGCTGCCTCTGTTAACACACTCGATACACTTTTAATCTTTGAACATGGATCTAGTATATTTGAATAAATGCTTAATCAAAATGCAGCTTTTATTTACTGTTTTGTTATCAACAAGGGAAGGCAATACATTTCTACAGAGAATAGCTAAAACTCAAGTAATGGTTTTAGATTTATCTGTATGTGTTGCTTTTAATTTTGAGCAAATCTTGTTTAGTCCTTGAAAAGAAGGCATGTTAATTCAGTTCCAAGTAAATGTCACCATCACTCTTAGAACAAAAATGCTTCCAAAATATGAGCTTCTTTTCTGACATTCCAGAGAGTACTAAGGGAAATCTGTGTTGATCTAACTTGATTATACTGTCATGCTTTAGTAGTCACAAAGCATAGCTTCTATGCTTGAAAGAATGGTGAATGCATTGGTTTTAAAATGGAGCAATGAGTTAATCATTCAGAACTACCAAGTGGCCAGAATAAACTACATTGTTTTACAATATTCATTTTAAATTTCCCCCTTTAGTGTGAATGACAACTTAGCTTTCACCTGCATTTAGGCTAAAGGCTTTTCCCTTCTACTCTGGCATTGTTATCAAAGCTATGTCTCTATAAAACTGTCACCTACTGGTATTAATATCTTGGGCTTCAGGAGAATGTCAATGAATAAATAGGTTACGTGGCAAGAGTCCATTACTAAATAATAAATACATAAATTTAATACAATTTAATATTTTTAGAATAGTCAAGCTTTACTGCAGCCAAACTGTCTAAGACTTTAATGATACTGGAAACTTAGCATTGGACCCTAACAATATTCTTGAAAGTTTACAGAATAAACTCTTTCTTCATTCATGTATTTAGAAAGAAATAGTAATATTTCCAAATTGTTTTTTTTATTTTTTACATGAGTGGTATATGTATCAACAAGTTTTCTTATTCAGAAATAAGAAATCAGAAGCTTCAATATCTTGATACTCTAATATGAATATTGAAGTTGAGTGATTGAGATTTATTAATAACATTGGATAAGCCAATGATTAGGTCCTTATCTGTGTGAATTTATTTTCTGAATTAAAGGATAAATGCACGTATGAAGATATTCTTCTTACTTTGGATAGAAGAGAAAAAAGCGGCCTTCAAGTCATACTTTCTCTCCTAACTAGAACATGGTGGGACTGAGAGAAGATGACAAATTAGGCTGGAGGAAATGCTAATTGGTAGAACACTTGCCTAGCATGTGCAAGGCTCAGATTTTGATCCCTTGAACCAAGGATAAAAGAAAAAAATCAAAGCATGAATTTGCATTATGTCTGAACATTTTAAATTTCACTTTCAGAGTTATACAATTTTGATGTTACTAAAATGTCAAACTATTAACTATAAAATTCAATTTAGCAAAACAAAAATCATCAATTGTGTGAACAAGGGATGAAGTAGAGAGATTTTGAAAACATTTATTTCCATTAGAGAAAAAAAGAACTAAGTCATGGATTAGTAAGCAAAGGACAGATTACATATGGGTTTATTCTCTGGATTGTGAAAGATTTTTAGCAATCCTCCAGAGCTGGTGTGATATTATTCCCTGACTTCTGACTGAAGTAAATTAATCAACTAAGACATAGTACTACTTTAGCTGTCTAGCTTCTTAATAAATATCTATAATTTTGGTTGGGTTCTCCAGGTTACAAAATATTAATCCTAAGAGCTTTAATAATAGAAAATCTACTATCAGTTACTTTTGACACAGAACAAATGAACTTGAAAGTTAGACACTTTTAAAGATCCCATTCTTTTCATTTTACATATCATTTCCATATTCTTTGACAGGGTGAACTGCCAGTGAACTTAAGTTCAAATTTATCACTGGGTGGAATCCACTTATACATTTATAAGTGGATTTATATGTAAATTTTCTTATAATATCTGTCAAAGATGAGAAAAAAATGTCAAGGGCATCACCACCTACAGTTTTTAGAATGAGAAAAGCAAAGTTAAATAAGAACACAATGGAATTATGCATTGCATAGAATAAAGGAAACTCATTGCGATTGTTAGATGAATAAAAGCACACATGGTATCATATCATCTATAGATATTTTTTTAAGAAAGTGTTTGGGGAGATTTGAACAATCATTGAAATGTGTTCTCCTTTGGAGAACAAAGGGGGCAGAGTAACTTAGATTTCTTTATCCTACTTGGGAATAACACAGACTAAACTTAATAGCTGTTTTCAGTCTCACTGTAGCTGTGAATTGATATGATGACCAGCTGTGCATCCTGTCTCTTTCCTGATGATGTACAACAGAAAAGGGACCTACATTTTAGTTGAAAAGATTTAATTTTCCTAAAATGAACAGAAATCATAGGCGTGTTGTGATGTGTTCCAAAGTTTTATCATTAAAATTTAAGTGGACATGTGATGTTTTTAAGTCATCCTTCAGGAAAAAAAACACTTATGTTTATTTATGCCTTTTTATTCATATGAAAGAAGTACTTTTACTGTTTTACACCCCCAAACAGTTAAGTTTAAGGTGCAGTCATCAATTTGATATTAAAGTAGATTATTTTGATGTTTAATGAGATATTTTAATGATAAAATATAGTAATAGAAAGACCACCAGGAACTCTTAAGCCAGCTTTATTTATAACTAGTATAAAATCTATTTTAGTTTATTCACTTAATCTCTCTTCTCTCAAAATTTATTGTAGAAAAAAAACAACCATCTTATTTCATCTGTACATATTTTTGTATTTATTTGGCAAAATAATTTTTTTTAGCCAGTTGTGAGGCTTGAACTCAGTCCTGAGCACTCTCCTTGGACTTTGCTCTATTACTTGAGTCACAACCCCACTTCCAGCTTTTTTCTGTGTCTGTGGTACCAAGGAATCGAACCTGTCTTCATGCATGCTAGGCAAGCACTTTACCACTAGACCAAACTCCCAGCCCACAAAATAATTCTTATTCTAAACAAAACCCAACGTCAGTATGACATTTAGGCAATAATTGATTAATTGCATCATTTTTAAATGTTCCAGATAAAAGTAAGTTTCATGTATCACAACTGGTTAATATATCTTGTATCACAACTAGTTAATATATCTTGTCAGAGTTTTATTATGTAGTCTAGAATTTCTCACTGCCTGAATATGGCACTTGCAATCAAGGTATGTTGTCAAGCAAGCATTGTAACCACTTAAGCCATGTTCCCAGCTGCTGCAGGAGAAACCTGTAGGAGAATGGCTGTCTGGTGGTAGCACCAAGAAAAACTATTAAACCATAACTGACAAAATGAAAAAGACTCGAGAGTTTGGATCAAGTGGTAGAGTACTTTCCTAACAAGCATGAAGCACTGAGTTTAAACCCCAGTTATCATAAAATAAATAATATTCTAACTATCGTATTACTTTAATTAATATTTTAATGCTCATATCATTCCATCTTTATTTGAGAGACCCCTTTTGACCTTGGATACACACTTTGAGTAATTTATCACAAATGTTTTATCATAAGTACTTCATTTTGTCAAAGATATTTGAGGTTCAAGTTACATATTCTTTAACCAATATGGAATACATCAAATTCTTATGTTTTTGAGATAAGGTTTTCTTGTACAACCCAGGTTGACCTTGAACTCATTCCTACTATCTCATACTTCTAATTGCTGGAATCACAGGGTTGTACCACCAGAACTGGCCTCAATCCATAATTCTTTTTTCTGTTCCTGGGAGTTGAACTTTGGTCCTGGGTTCTATCCCTGAGCTGTTGTGTACAAGGCTAGTGCTTCACTGCTCGATCCACAGTTCCACTTCCAGCTTTCCCTGGCTAATTGGAAATAACACTCTCAAGGATTTCCCTGCCTGGGCTGGCTTCTAAACATGATCCTCGTACCTCAGCCTGCTGAGTAGTTAGGATTACAGGTGTGAGGCACTAGCACCAAGCTAATCCATAAAATTCTTAATGAATTCTCATTCTTCAAATGAGTGGTAAAAAGCTGGGTTGAAGGCTTGATTTAAATAGTAGAGCTCCAGCCATGCAAACATGAAATTGTAAACATAAGGAAATACAAGGATAATAATAGTGATAATTATATGTCATACCATGCTATAAGCAAAGGCACTAACAAGTAATATAATAGAGGGTGTTTTTGTAAAATATTTTTATTGCAATACAAAGGAATTCATATTTAGGAAATGAAACTAATTTAGTTAAAATATGAACTATTTCTCCTTGCCTGAACCACTCTCAGTAACAAAAACAAAAGAACACATGCTTACAGAAGAAAGAACAACTAAAAACAACTAGAAGCAATAGCACAATCTCACAGACATTATTTCCCCGTGACCTCCGTGCACTCCCAGAAAGTCATCTCCTACGGAGCCTTCATCATTGTTAAGTGATAAACTATCACATGGAACAAAACAGCTCTTATGTTCTACGAGTTAAGAAATGTTTGTGGGAACCTGGAGATTTTACTTAAGCTAGAGGTAATAGATATCACTCTTTTTGTATTGCAGAGAAGATGAGCTACTTGAGCATCCAATTTTGCCCTCATTTTGATCGAATAACAGTCTAAATCATGAGTTCTTGATGTGAATCAGAGCAAAGTAGGTAGATAATAGAGATGCTAACCATGGCATTTGGTGAAGAGTCCTTATCCCCTGTGCTGCACAAATGCATCAAGCTTAAAAGGATGCATCTCAGTGATTCCACAGCCCAGCTTTGAGCCATTCAAGTCCCATTATCAGTCTGCCCTGTCCTTTGCTCTCCTAGGTTTATCAACACTGCAAGCTGTGCTGGATTCTGCAGCTGAAAAGAAGTGGCAGGTGACTGCCATCAACGTGGGGAATATTAACAATGACAAGAAGGATGAGACCTACAGATCACTCTTTCAAGATCTGGAGCTAAAAAAAGAACGGCGTGTAATCCTTGACTGTGAACGGGATAAAGTAAACGACATTGTCGACCAGGTTTGCTCCCCTCTGTTTTCTTATGACACCAAATATAGAGCCTGCTGCCAGGTCAGCACTGGCAAGGAGCAAATGCTCCTTTGTGCAATGTGCTTGAGCAGCAGTTTTCATTTTATGGTTTGTATAGGATGCCATGGAGATGATCAATTAGATTATCTCTGGCTTTAGTTAGTAATACCAGTGACTTGTCATTAATGCTGACTGATCAAATTCATCATTTAACTTCAGATTTTTTATGCTCTACATGCTAAGCATTGCCCTGAATCTTGATATTTTGAAGTTGTAAACTTTAACTTAATTCTGCTGAAATATTTAGATTCATACAGAAATATATACTAATCCCATATTACCACCTATGCCTACATCTGTAGAGAGAATAAGTGTTTTTGGAAGGAGTCATTTTTGTCCTATATATTGAAGGATTTATATCAATATAAAACAGTCACTCTATTGTCTAAAACTAAAATATTGAAGTAAATATATTCACACTTTGTTCACTATTTTAGAAATAAGCCACAATTATCGATATAGAATATTTGCAGAAACAATAATGCCAGAGATTCTGTCCCTAGAATACAGCATACTTCACTTTAAGTTTTTTTTATTTTAGAACAGGAAAGTCACAAAGTGATATTGTAATGAACAAAGATAAAATCTACCTACTTTCAAGCTGGGCGCAGTGGCTCTCGCCTATAATCCTAGCTACTCGGGAGGCTGAGATCTAAGGATCAAGGATCAGCCCAGACACAAACTGACCTGAGACTCTTATCTCCAATTAACCTCTAGAAAATGGGAAGTGGGGCTTGGCTCAAGAGTAGGGTAGTAGCCTTGAGCTGAAGAGCTCAGGGACAGTGCCCAAGCTGAGTTCAAGCCCCATCAACCACTACCCCCCTCCACCACACACACAAAATCTACCTACTTTCAAAATCAGGGTTTCCAGGATATCTTACTAAGTAAGATATCTTTTGATTTTATATATATATGTATATATATATATATAACTTTTCCTTGGTTTCTCTCTCTCTCTCTCTCTCTCTCTCTCTCTCTCTCTCTCTCTCTCTCTCTCTCTTCCCCCACACATATATTATTGTGATTTGTATTTTCTTGAAACAAAAATTTATAAGTGATATGCATAATTGGCTCATGTAGGCTTCAAGGAATAGAAAACATGGTCATTAATTTGTACAAGATAGAACATGCTACTAACCTCTAACCTAATTGTAGCCCTAATTGATGTAAAAGACTTGAGACATGGAAACTGCATGTCTTGTGAAATATTGAAAAAGTGAATATAACTAACTTGTGATCACAAAGAACAAAATGCTATATGCCAGAGAGGTGAATCATTTCAGTGAAAAACCAAGTGCCAATCTCAGGAGACAGGATTTGTTGTAATCTGAAGGTTTCGTGTTCAAATGTGAACTTCAAATAACATTTGAATTTCATAGGAAGTTCTCATTAAAACTGAATTTAAACAATATTCATTAGTCTGGCTTAATTTTTTTTAGTATTCCTGATGCTTAATAAAGGTTAGAAAACATTTTCTATAAAAATAAGTCTTTTCAAAACCAGAGGAGAGAAATGAAAAAGAAACTGGGACATTATGGAAATCTTGTTTTGAATATGTGATCATGGTTACATAAATGCTTATTTGTACAGATATTCAGCATGCAGAACGATTTGCATAATGGACAGTGTGCCATTTCACTAACATTTATTAAGGACATTCTCTGTCTTGAGATAGGGATATAGAGAAAGCTCAATTCATGGTACAATGTTCTACGAACTTGTTTAGAAGTAAAGAAAAATGCATACATACAATATCACACTATTATGAGCTATAATTCAATGTGGCAATCTTATCTTTCATTGCTGTAGCCAATGCCTGAGATAAATAGAGAGAAAATGTTTATTTTAATTCATGATTTTGTCATAAAGTCCATGGTCAATTGGACTCTTGCTGTGGGCAATGTATCATGGCAGGAATGTGGTGAGGGATAGGAAGAGGAAGCTGCCTACTTTAGGGTGTGAGGAAGTACAAAAAGACAGCAAGATGCCAGAGCCTTGCAGTCCTCTTCCTTTTATCCATAGACTTGACTTCAATCAAGACCCTACCTGTTAAAGGTTCTCCAAGTTCACTATGATGGGAAAAATATCTTGCAAAGGACTTTGGGAGAAATTTAAATTCCCAAGTATAGCAGTGGTCTAGAGATCACAAGAGAGGAGGTATCTCTTCTTAAAAGGAAAATAAACATATTGGAAATTTTCCTACAAAATGGGGCATTTGACTCACATATTACATTATGTCAAAAATAAAGCAATATAAGCAAAGCAGGATGGATCCATTGAGGTGTGTTATTTTACTTATGAATGATAATATTAAGCCAGGCTCAGTGGCTCATGCTGATAATTCTAGATACGCACGTGGTTGAGATCTGAAGATGAATGTAGTGATTAGTAATGATCTAGGACTCTCCTAGCAGAGGATTACAACAGCTCAAAACCTAGGTACATAAGGTGATATGGGATGAGACTAAATGAAATGATCTCCAGGATGTGGAAACAAGAGATTTATCTTGTGTGATTGTCCTTCTTAATGTACTATGTTATTTCTCTTCTCTCTTTTTTGCCCTTTGATTAATCTCACATTGTTACTGTACCTGACTTTGTCATCTGGCATATTGTATATATGTTTATTTGTTTATTTGAAATAGGAAAGGGAAGGGAAGAAAGTAATATGATTGGGAAAGGGTGGGGGTAGGGAAATGGGAACAAAGTCATGAGAAGGGGTATCAATGTGTGAGAAGTAATGCACCTACTACCTGGTGAATGTAACTTCTATATATTATCCTGACAATAAAAATAGAAATAAAAAATAGAAATAAAAAATAGAAATAAATAAAAAATGTTTTAAAGATTTGAAACCAGGCAGGCAGGAAAGACTGTAAAACTCTTATCTCCAATTAATCACTAAAAAGATGAAAATGGAGCTGTATCTCAAGTAGTAAAACGGCAACTTTGAGCAAAAATACAGCAGCAGCCATTGATACAAAATAAAAGCTATAACAATGGAATATAGCAATGGAATATAGTACACATGTAAAGAACAGTGTGTTCTGAGAGAAGATTATGGAAGGCAATTATTTAGATCCAGAGACTCTGCAGAGTCAAGATAACCAGGCAAACGGAGGAGAGGTACATTCTAAGCAAAGAATACTATTCATTCAATGAGTATCTTCAGGAAAACAGGGATAAGCTAAATCCCTTTTCACTGCACCTTGATATTAGCAATAGAACTGAGTTTGTATTATCATATGATGAATCTTTATGACTCCTTCCTTCTCTCTCTCTTCCTTCCTTTTCTTCTCTCTTCTCTTCTTTTATTTTTCAATACTGGTTCCAGGGCTTGAACTCATGTGGCTTAACATTCTCATGTGGCTTTTTTGTTCCAGGCTGGTGCTCTACCACCTGAGCCATGCCTCAAGTTTTTGCTTTTTACTAATTGAAAATAAGGCCATCACTGTTGATTTTGAGCTGTGAACCTCAAATCTCATCTACCCGAGTAGTTAGAGGTATAGACATGAGCCATCAATCAGTACCTTGCTGAAAGCAAAGTTACAATGTTATGGCCACTAATTAGTGTGGCTACTAATTATACTTTTATGTTCATAGGAACAGTGAATATTCACATCTCTTCTGTTAATGAACACTAAGGACAAGGAGAGCCTATTAGTATTATCATTTACTCTGTGTGCCTTAATTCTCAGAAGGACGAAAGGGGTGCTTCTGAAACAACATTTACAGTAACCCCAGCCAACAGATGTCTTCAGAAGAGTCAGTGGATATGATCATCCTGACTAAGTTCAAGTTAATTCATGTATTTTTCATTCAGAAAGACATCTGTTTTTACTTTTATTTTCCAAAAATTTTCCTTTCAATAGAGAAGATTCAGTTCTTCTGGGAAGGTGACTTAGTTGTATTACATAGAAATGTTTTTTTAGAGCACCAAGTTCCAATTTCCTTTCTACAGGTTGTCGCTTAGTATTGAAGTGGTATGTGGTTAAAATTCTTCCCGGGATTCTTTGTCCTTGACTTGAACTAAGTGTGTTGCATTGGGGCACCTGACTGCCCGGTAGATAGCAAGGAGGCTGAGTACCATGGCGTGCTTAAAAATTAATAAGACAGTGGATGAGGTGGCAAAGAGCACATCCTAATCAGAAGAGCCAGAGAAGTGAAGCACCAAGGTTATGAGGGCAAAAGCGTTTTGGGTGCCTGAGTGCACAGGATGAAGAAGGTAGATGTGGAGAATCTTGCAAGACAGCTGGAGTCTGTATCATATTAATGTGCTTATTAAGGGACATTACCAAAACAATTTAACCAGATTTAATTTTTTTGGATAGCCCTGACATTCCATGCTTTCCATTGGGGTAATCATTTTTCTTAAAAATGGAAATTACCTTTGAATACTGATCATCGTTGACTCAGTCTGGCTCAGTTTCTGCTTTTCCAACATTGGAATGAAATGCATAGGCATTTAGTAGAGACGGCCACATTGGAATCTGAGTCTTCTGAGCTAGCAATATGCAGCATGAAGCTCTGCTCTCATGGCAACCACAGTTCCCAGTTAACCACTTGAGCATAAGGGGAAAACAGTATACACTCTTCAGTCCTCTGTGTTGCCAGGCTGTGGTATTTGGTGCTTAGTTGTATGAAATACATTCTGACTACTTATATTTGTATTAGGTTTATCAGGTATAAGCCCATTGAAGGCTGAGAAGTATTTGTACCTATGTACCAGGAATACAGCCTGGCTGTTTCACTTGTGCCTACTCTGTGCATAATTGATGTAGGTCAGTGAGGGCAAATTGATTCGTCACCATCCAAAATTATTGTGACCATCTGAGGATGACTCGGTTTGGTGGAGAAAAATGCCTTCCCTGATCCCTTGATGTCTCAGGTTAGAAACCATATAATTTGGATTAAGCAATAAGCATGATGTCTAGAATAGGGATCACATATTAAATATCCATAAAGATTTTTGTTTTTATTTTCTCAGTAATGTTCTTTGAAATTTTTACATCTCTATAAACTATGTGTTCATTATTAAAGAGGCAGGACTATAAAATCTCCAGTGTCAATTTTAGTGTTTGAAATTTTGCTAAAAAGATATATAACTTTAGGAATGAAATTTTGACTTCCTGTGGATTAAATGACTCTCAATTTTATGCTGCTTAAAATTTTGTGGTCTGACTTTCACTATAACAAAAATGAAGTGACTGTTTTGACTTAGTGACTAATTCCTTACAAGATACTGAGTATATTATTACTTTTTCCTAAGAATAACATTCTCTGGTCTTGATTATTATGTTTTATTATGGAATATCAAAAGGTATAGTAGGTAAATTGTAAGAATCAGATCAGAATGGCAGCGACTGTAACTTTGAAATATTTGTGTTTGTTAAATCATTATTTCTTTATTGTCACTAGGTTATCACCATTGGAAAGCATGTTAAAGGTTACCACTACATCATTGCAAATCTGGTAGGTTCATTCATTGTTATTTATTACTTTACTGGATGACCTTATTAATTGAAATATCAATTTGGAATGATCACCATTTATCAATGATATGCTTGAAAATATAATTTGATTATATTTGATTGATAAGAAATGACAAAGTCTTTATCAATATAAAAGCGTATACACTGTAAGTATGATCTTTGTGTTGATCTACCATGCACAGTCAGATTAAAATAAAACAAGAAAAAGAGGTGTACCATACACATTTTCAAAAGCATGATTGGACTCTGTAAAGGTCTTGCATTTATGCAAATATAGGTGTGTCTTATGATTTCTTGAGTACCGGCTTGAATACCAGAAAGCATTTATAGCAGTGGCAGAAAAAAATAAAAATGAAAATAAACAAAAGTTAAAATCCTACAATAAATGTTGTTGGTTTTCATCAAAGTTACTACCAGCACACATGATTATTGTAGATGAACTTTATGTTTGGCAATACAGTGCCTGACTTTAAACTTTCCTTAGGGCTTCCTTTAGCATGTAGTCAAGAGATCCTAAAAGGTGTCCTGTTGAGAAGCAAGAGTTAACATAAATGAAACTATAAAATGAGTCTCTGCAGAGCTGCATTCACTGTCAGAACAGCCTAGACAGTCAGTCCCCTGTGTGAATCTTGCCATATGATGAACAACTCAGAGCCACATTGAAAGCTGTGATCTTTAAAAATGTCCAGATGGAGAAGATTATAATGGAACATTGAGAACTAACGACAGAAGGTAGTCCCTCAATATGAGAGTTGATGTGTGATGCTAGAAAAAAAAAAGAAAGAAGGATATGAAGGAACAATTTTTTAAAATGTTTATGCTGCCTTCATAACTTCCAGGGTGAGATCTACCAAATACTTCATCCAAATTCACAACCCATTCTTGCTTTTCAGAATTTTTGGTTTCATTGTTGTATGAAGCTTTAGCAAATCAGTTATAAAAATACTTGTTCTCTGTAGCAATTTCTGAGAACTTAGAGAACAAATGGATATTTCACTGATATTTCAGTTGAAGAATGCCATCCAAAATTGTAGAGCTTTCATCAATCAAACTCTTGATTGGGTGTGTTCCCTCTGGTCAATGTCTACTGAGTATTAGAAAATGTGATTATGGGATATTTCTGCAAACCTGAGATATTAGCATAAATAAATATCTTCAGGATTTGCTGAACGATTGATTTAGTTGCTAAGCTCAGGCTGTAGCTGAGTTTTGATGAAGTATTCAAAAGCAGACCTAAGCTATATGGTGATGAGGATTGTGGTCAGAAGGGAATCATTATTCATTTTTGTGGATTTAATTTAATGCTTTAAAAATAGTGCTGCCGGGCCGGGAGTTTAGCCTAGTGGTAGAGTGCTTGCCTAGCATGCACGAGGACCTAGGTTCGATTCCTCAGCGCCACATACATAGAAAAAAGCCAGAAATGGTAGTGTGGCTCAAGTGGTAGAGCTCTAGGCTTGAGAAAGCCCAAGGACAGTGCCCAGGCCCTGAGTTCAAGGCCCAGGACTGGCAAAAAAAATTCAAAAAAAATGGTGCTTCCACAATTGTAGGGATTTCACGTTTCCACCGTCCTAAAAAAGGTGTACAAGTCATCAGTGGGGACTTACTTTTAAATCACATTTTGAATTTCCAGAAACATATCATGAAGGGCAGTAGAATCGATCAGTTTAAATCTGATGAGTTAATGAGTGGTTAATCTTTGGCTCTTTCCCATGATTCATGTCTTCTTTGCTTCTTCCTCCTCCTCTCCTTTACATAAATTGAAGTTTCAGAGAAGAAAAGAATGCATACAGAAATACTGATTCTCATAAAGGCTGGCTTAACCCTTGATTCAAGGTTTCAGTTAAAAGTCTTGTTTGAAATCACTGTGAATGGATAAGATTATATAAAGAAACCATGAAAAGAATAAATGGGAAAGTAAACCTCAACAGTACAACAAGCTAACAGAGAAGGTGAAAGATGAAAAATGAAGGAAGAGCTGAAAGTGGTTATTTACAGGGTCACAGACCAGGCACAAACCTATGAGTTCTGTAGGATGCTATGAAAGTCAAACCTAGAAGCAAAAAGGAGAGGAGGCAAGGTAGAGATGTAAAGCTTTGTTCCAGTTTCCTCGAGCAGAGTGTGGCCTGGGTATCCATGTGTGCATTGTTAAGAATGGGGAGAAGCAGTCTCCCCGGAGAAGCAAGAGAAGCAGAGAAATGAAAGAACAACAAGGAGCTTAGTAAGAAGGTATTCATGGAAAGACTTAGGAATAGTCTGATTCTGTAGGGCCCTGTCTTGAATTAATGGTTCTGTCCTCAAGCTGTTACCAGAGGGGCCTTCAGGATTTCTGAGTGTATTCATGTGGCCATAAATGGCCATTAATATTATCACTGATGAAACGTTGTGAGAGAATTCTATGGGAAAAAGGATGGATTTGAGCCATTGGTCAAAGGAGGGCATGTACCCACGAGAAAGAAAGGCATGTTAGCTGTACCTCTAAAATGGACCCCCACGAAACCTTGGCTGGTCAAAGTACTCAGTAAAAGGTATTTTATCCAGAAACTCTTGTAGGAAATGACAGGACAGTTGAGAATTACCTTCAAACAACCAGGTAGCCACTAGCCCTGGTTTCTAAGTACAACTTTTTTTCTAGGAGAATATGAATATAAAAAAGTTCTGCTAAAAATCACGACAGCTAACTGAAAGTGAATGTCCAAACCTTGCCATCTACCATCCTGTACCTAGATTTTAGGGAGCTTTATATTCATATTGTAAATGTTGATGGATCTTAATGGCCCAGAAGAAATGAATCCAGAAACTGACAAAATGGATTCTGTGCACTTCACATGCCTGTGTGCATGGCATCTGCTTTAGCTTGCTAATGAATCTTACTTGTGCACATGAAATCCCAAGGAAATTTACAGTGTCTGGCTCTGAACCAGCAAAGTATAATGAGGTAATGGGAAGGAAGTCTTTGAAACAAAAGATAGATAAAAATACAGAGTAAGGGGCCCAGAGTTTGGCCTAGTGATAGAATATTTGCTTAGCATGTATGAAGACTTGGGTTTGAGTCCTCAGTACCACATACATAGAAAAGCCGGAAGTAGTGTTGTGGCTCAAGTGGTAGAGCACTAGCCTTGAGGAAAACCCAAGTACAGTGCTCAGCCCCTGAGTTCAAGCAAAAAATAAACAAACAAACAAATAAACAAATACAGAAATAAAGCAGAAAACATAAGAAAATAAAGTTTAAACTTATAATTAGTATCAATAGAAAAACAAGGGAAATATTTATAAGAAAAACAAGGCAAAATGATTTCATTGAAAAGACAGGGAGAAACTAAAATAGACCACTGAAAATTAGTTTGTTTCCCCAAAAAACAGGTTAAATAGGTTAAATAAGAGTTTGAAGCTGAAATTGAGACTGTCTCCCAGACTGGAGCAAAATGTCAATGTAATGTAAAATATAACATGTGTATTATATATATTCACATTGTATAAACAATCATATGATATATACATATATCAATAAGCTTAGACATTTAATCTTATGGTTATATCTTAATAAAAATCTTTCTAGGAAGAGAGAAAGGTAAAATTAGGAAAAAGAACTTTTCCAATAGTACTGATGGCTATATATCTACCCAGTGAATACACACAGGGTGAAAGAAGGAAGACTTAATAGGAAAATGTCAGGGCTAAAGAGAATATTTGAAAACTTTCAGGTAGGAGTTGAAGAAGTATGTAGGGGGAGGAAGCAGATCATGCACAAGAAGATTTTTGAAAGGACATAGTTTTCTGAGCCAAAATACTCTTTAAGTGTCATGATAAAATATATTCATTTCAGGGGCCAGGAGTTTGGCCTAATGGTAGAGTGCGTACCTAGCATGCATGAAGCCCCACATACACAGAAAAAGCCGGAAATGGCACTGTGCCTCAAGTTGTACAGTGTTAGCCTTGAGGAAGCCCAAGGACAGTGCCCAGGCCCTGAGTTCAAGCCCCAGGATTGGCAAAAAAAAGAGAGCAAGTATGTAGATATTTGGTCATGAATCAAGTTATATGCTCACTTGCTCAACTGAAATTGAGTGCTTTAAGTGAGTATCAGACTTAATGTGAAACTATTTTTAATTTAAAAATTGACTGCAATGATTGGTCAGTTAGTTTCCTGTCATCACTACTATGAAGTGTTTCAGCCAGTGAAGTGGTTTTGGAGATGGACCAACTGAGAGACCAATTTGATGCTGGCCTGGTGAAGGATATAGACTCATAGATCCATGAAACCTTTTCTGCAGCTTTTTTTGATCTCTTATACTCTTTGTAGTGCATTGAACCATAATTTGCCAAGTTCTGGGGTAATGTCAGTTTACTTGGATAACATAAGTGTATCTTATGTCTAGGGGTTTACTGATGGAGACCTATTAAAAATTCAGTTTGGAGGTGCAAATGTGTCTGGATTTCAGATTGTGGATTATGATGACTCCTTGGTATCAAAGTTTATTGAAAGATGGTCAACACTGGAGGAGAAAGAGTATCCTGGAGCCCACACCAGTACAATTAAGGTATGGTTTTGCATCTGTTTTTCCCTCTGTGTTAGGGGAGAGATGGAACTTAGAAAATGTGTGAATTTGGAGTGGGTAATTCAAAACAGGGTAGGCACACAGACTGCTAAACATATGGTTTATATTTACTGCTGCATTTCACAGTACCATGTCAGTTCCTGCCTCCTTCAGTTTCCTTTTGTTTCCTCAGTTAACCATTTCTCTTCTTTATATGGGTGTGTTCTGAAGCTGGCTTTGCTAGTAGATAAAAACACAGGTTCCTGCCTCCACTCACAATTTACTGACACAAAGGCAAAAGTATATGTGTCAAGGAAGGGAATAGCAAACTGAAGGATGCAACATAAAAGACTTAAATTGCATGCTTTGAGAATGCCTAGTCTGAGAAGGGATTATTTTAAGATCTGAGGAATGAAAAGAAGTCTGGCTGCTGTATAGAGCACATTAGTTACAAATAAATTAAGCGGAGTCAGTATCTCCTAATCCTCACTTCTAAAGAGCTCAGTCAAGAAGCATATAAGCACACATAATAGGCGTGTGTGTGGGGGGGGGTGTATGTGTGTAATAATAAGTATTGGACAGTGGACTGGATTCTTGGATACTTCTGGAAGGAGATAAAAAATCTCAACTAATTTTAGTAACAGGGAAAAAATGAGGGTTTTTCATATATTTTTTATTGTAATTAATAGAAGGGTTGCCAGATAGATGGTGCATTAATTCCCATACATTGATACCCTTTCACATGTCTTGGTCCCCATTTCCCTCCCCCCCCACCTCCACCCCTCCTCTTGTTTTCCCCATTCCCTATTCAATTTCAAATAACCAAATACAAATATATCTGATATATCAGGTAACAAAGTGAGATACTGTAACAATATGAGATAACCAAGGGACAGCAAAAGAGATGAGAGATAACATAGTACCTTAAGAACAACAATCATTCATTATATGGCTTATGTTTCTATATCCTAGAGATCCTTTCATTTAGTGTCCTACTATATGGCCTTTTGTATCAAGGTTTTGCTCTATTGCAAATCTCTGCTAGGAGAGCCCAAGGTTTCTACTGATTATGACAAATGAGGAAAACCATTGAGCCTAAGTTCCTTTGAGTCTGGCTTACTTCACTTAATATGATCTTTTCTAAGTCTTTCCATTTCCTAACAAATGGGGCAATGTCATTCTTTCTGACAGCAGCATAGAATTCCATTGTGTACAAATACTACATCTTGTTGATCCACTCATCAACTGAGGGACATCTAGGTTGGTTTCTTATCTTTGCTATGGTAAATAGTACTGGGATGAACATTGTGCTGGTGGATTTAGTATGTCTTGTTTCTGGATGATTGGGTAAATGCCAAGTAGTGGAATTGCTGGGTCATAGGGGAGCTCTATGTTTAGTCTTTTGAGGAACTGCCATACTGCTTTCCATAGTGGTTGAACGAGTTTGCACTCCCACCAACAGTGTAGTAGTGATCCCTCCTGGCCACATCCCCTCCAGCATCTGTTGTTATTATTCATTTTCATGATCCTGGCCATTCTAACTGGAGTGAGGGGGAATCTTAAATTTGTTTTGATTTGCATTTCTTTTATGACCAGAGATGTTGAGCATTTCTTCATGTGTCTATAGGACATTTTTGTTTTTTCTTCAGGGTTTTTTATGCAATCAAAAATAATTTTTGAGTGTGTATGTAATGAAGTACTGTGGTGCAAGAGGGACCCTGATTCTGCTGTGTTTTCTGTGGGTATGAACACCCTGATATTTTTATGTTTATTTATTGTATTTCATTGTGTATACTCTATGTTTGGGCTGTTGAAAGGAAGTCTGTTTTTCTTCTGTCTCTAATCTTTTTTTTTTAATTTTATTGTTGGGGTGATGTACAGAGGGGTTACAGTTATATTCATCAGGTAGTGGGTATACTCCTTTTTGAACATTGTTACCCCTTAGCACAAGAGTTAAGATTAAGACCTGGTGAAGGGTGAATTGAGGAGTAAATGGATTAAGTAATACTGGGGTTACTGGTGTTTGAATTCAGGATCTTATACTTTCATAGATGATGCTCTACAACCTGATCTATGTTTCTAGTGTGGCTTTTTACTGATTAACTGAAGGTGGACTTCTCTGAATTTTTCTGCTTGGACTAGTTTCAAGCTATAATCCTCCAAGGTTTCAGACTCTTAAGTAGAATTACTGCCACCAGCAGAGTGCTGATGTTTATAGTCTTTAGAATCTATGTACAATTTCATCAATAGCTATGAAAGATTTTGAAAGGTGCAGTGGTTTAGTTTATTTGTATGAACAAATGTGAACCAGTTGGAATCATATCCCGTAGAGAGGGCACTGAAATATAAGTGTATGTGTATAGGAAAATGGTCAGAGATAAAAAAAATCAGGAGTTTGAAGTTCTCTACTTTTGTACATATGGATCCTTTTATTTTTAAGCCAGTTACAAAGAAGAATCCATATCATAAAATATCATCCTGTGTTAATGTTTTTTTCTAAAATGTAGATGGCTTCCTTTTTAGTGATCTTGCCTACAATGATTATTCATGCTGTTCATTAAGTGGTCTTGCAGAATAGTTTCAGGTAACTCAGACTTCTGAGCGCTCAAATGGACACTATGCTCTGTGCTGGAATGTTTTTCCACCAGGGCTGAGGGTTGAGAGCTCAGGCATATTATGTCTAATAATGCTCCCATTCTGTGAGCATCAGGCTTCTGTCTCTTGTGTAATAACACCATTGGAGTTCTCTGAAGAGCCCATGTGTTATTCATCCCTAATAAAACCAATAGGCTCCTTTGACATCTTACAGGAAGTAGTCCCTATTCCTCATTCCTCCCCCACTGCTCTGTGCTCAGAGAAGCAGGAAAACCCATAAGAAAAGTTTTTTTCCTTCCTAGAATCCATATCAAGCTTCAGGTTTTATGTGTCCTCACATCAAAATGCATGGCACTCTAGGGGAGTGAAAGATGAGGACAATGCATTCTCGTTCAATTTTGCCAACGCTTACTGCTCTATTCCATTTGGTTGAAAGCACAACCTTTCTTTGCACCCTTCCTTCTGTAGCATTTGTTTTCCATAATGCTTGTTTTTTTGGTTGCTTTGGCCAACTTTCTGACAGCTTGTGATGGCCTTTTATTAAGGGTGCTACAATGTGTGTGTGTAGGCTTATTATGAGTGCCACAAAGAAGATCGAAATAGTTGTTTGACCCTGGGGCCAGTGTCCTCATCTGTACAAAGCTGTTGTGATTGTCAATTTCCAAGCTGCTGAGAAAATTAAATAACATTTATAAAATGTGAGCATAGTATCAAACCAAGTGGACAATAAAGGCTCATTTATTCTCCTACCTCTTTCCCAAGGAGGGAATTTCAGCTAATTGCGACTCAAACATTTTGTGATTCCTCTACTTTTACCACAGGAGCATATTTTATAAGGCCTTCGAAAAGTTGATAAAAAAAAGTTACTGAAAATCTGTGGGCAGGAAATTCATGTTTAATTACAAGTTTTTCTACACAGACTTAATATTGCTTATATACCAGAGGTTGAGAACTGAATACAAAAAGGAATAAAGAGTGGAGGGAGCAAAAGAAAAGGAAAAGGAAGGGCAGGGGAAGGATGGGGAGAGCAATGAAGGGGAGGAAAGGAAGGAAGGAAGGAAAGGGAAAAGAAGGGAGGAAAAATATGGAAAATATATTAATTTCACCATTGAGGATCAGAAACAGAAGAGACAAGAATTCCATAAACCAACAAATGATGCATGCGGAAAAAGCTCATTCATTAGAGATGGTCAAAACACAGAGAGGATGTGAAATCAAAGCACATTTTCTATACGAGTTTACTACCAATTTCACAAGTGCTTTAAAAATGTGGGAAAGAGCATCATGTGCAGAGGTGCAAGACCATGCTACAGACAGAAAATTTCAGGAGACTTTCCTTTCCTGCTATTACAAGAACATGAATACTTGACATTTAAAAAAAGGGCATGTGTTGTGTGAGTTGTAAGAGATAGGGCTATTCATTTGACCATAGAGGTAATAAGTAGTGGTCACAACCGAAAATATAACCACCTGAGACAGAGTGTACAAACTGTAGCTGCCTAAAGTGGCAGATTGTGTCAACTGTGCTATACTATACACTAATAAATCACTGTTTGACTTCAGGCCAGTGTCCCCTATCAGTGAGATGGAATTGTGGCTGCTATTTCTCAGATTGTTGTGAAGATAATAGAAAATGTTAACATAATATTAGAAACATAGATACCTGTAAAGGCTCATTTCTTTTTCATAATTTCCTGAAATAATGGAATGTTAGGCACCTGCTAAATATGGGTACTTACTATGAGAATGTATGTATGCATATTTTTTCCTATCTCATACCTTCCTATGATAAAGTTTATTAAGTGCTGAAAGAAATAGCAACTAATAGCGAAAATGGGACACATATGACAAACACACGCAGTAAATATATATATTTACACATAAATTTATTATTGTGCTCTATTTACTTTTTTCTTTCCCACATTAATTTGAGATGACACAATGCTTGTAATATGAGGTAAAGTGAGGGGAATTATGACCTCTTACATGGGACCTCGGTATGAAGTTTTCTCTTTTTTCTAAGTTGAGAACTTTTGCCTTTTTACTTAAGAAAAACTCTTCACAGATTATCTATGGTACATCCAATTTGCCAGCATTACAACCCTTGTGACCTGCAGGAGTTATTAAGTGAAATACAGGTTACTTTAACACAGAACTTCAGTACCAACAGTGAATCTAATATAGCTACCAAATCACAGGAAGGCGGTGTGGACAGTATAGACACGGAATTAAAGTAGGATTTCCTCTTGGGTCAGACTGAGGACAAATCCTACAACTCAGTACAGCATACAATTTAAAGCATATAAGTTACTTACTCTGGAATTCCGATGCTATATTTTCAAATGATGGTGGTATGGTGATTTTTCTTTTTGTCTTTTTTGGGGGGTCAGTCATGGAACTTGAACTCTGGGTCTTGGCGCTGTCCCTGAGCTCTTGAGCTCATAGCTACTTCCCTACCGCTGGAGCCATAGCACCACTTTTGGTTTTCTAGTGATTAATTGGAAATAAGAATCTCCCGGTCTTTTTTTCCATTTTATTTTTTATTATCGAGATAATGTACAGAGGGATTACAGTTATATTCGCCACCTAGCAGGTGCATTACTTCTAACACATTGAAACCACTTCTTATGTTTTTGTCACAGTCTTTTGTCCCCAGGCTGGCTTTGAACTGTGATCCTCAGATCTCACCTTCCTGAGTAGCTAGGATTACAGGTGTGAGACTGGCAAATTATTTTACTTGGTATTTCAAGAAGTAACTGCTGTAACCACTTGAATTGACTGTTCAAAGTACTTCAGTTTACATGGGAGAGTTTACCTTAAATTATTAAAAAAGATGATGATTATGGTGATTTGTCATTGGCTAAAAGCAATTTGCAAGCATTTTCATTTTGAGGTGGACTCGTATTTTAATGTATTTGACAACTTGCAATGTATGACTGCTGGTCCTTTCTGGTGATGTAATGAACTTTGTTCTTCATTGGGATCTTGGATATCTTACTGGTGTTGAATTTGAACAATAATCATTATTGAAGACTGTGTGGCACTTTAAGTATTGGTTTTCCTACAAGAATCTCATTTTGTTCGAGAAACAGCGTAGATACTCAAACTTTCTTAATTGCTGTCCTCAGACAGTTCTTAGGCTTGTCTGAAAATAGCATAATCTTTTTCAGTCCAGTAATTAGCATCATTCATTAAATAGTACTCTAGTGGCATAATCCAATTAATTCTGCTCCCTGAGTATTTAAACTGACCATAACCACATTGGCAAATACTAAAGTATTTTACCTACCACAGCCTAGAAGCTTGAAGCGTTTATAATATCATGTTTTTAGTATAAAAAGTGTAACTGTTATGGGAGTACACTGACAAATTTAAAAGAGGTGATACTGATCAAATTACTTTATGAGAGCTATATACATTTCATAATAATAATAAAACACATTATTATTTGTTATTATATTACATGACATCTGAGTTTACATCACATTCCTGAATATCTTTATCTGTGAAAAGAATAAGTACGGCTCTCAAAGATTTCTCCCAAATCTTTCATATCACAATTTTGTTGGAGCCATCTTATGCCCTCAGTAAACTTTTCATTTATATTTCTAATTTCTGCAGAGTCAGTGACACCTCATGTGCTTTCTTCGCTCTTCAAAAGTTCTAGTGATTTGCAGGTAGACATCTTTGATCCCCACATGCCAAAGTTGAAACATAAATTTTCCTGAATAACATGTATTTTTCTTTTTTGTTTCCTTTTTTGTTTTCCCCCATTGCTTATAAGCAAGGGAAGAATCAGACAGAAGAATTTATGATGAAACCACAAAGCAAAAGAGTCCCCTGAAGGAAGGAACTACTGTTTTTTGTTTTTGTTTTTGTTTTTTTGTTAGTCATGGGTCTTGAACTTGGCCTGACACTGTCCCTGAGCTCTTCAGCTCAAGGCTACCACCCTACCCTTAAGCCAAGCCTCATTTCCTATTTTCTAGAGGGTAGTTGGAGATAAGAGTCACAGCTCCTTTTGTGCCTGGGCTGGCTTTGAACCTTGATCTTCAAGATCTCAGCCTTCTGAGTAGCTAGGATTACAGGCGTGAGCCACCGTGCTTGGCCAGAAACTACTTTCTCAATGGAAACTAGAGGATGATTTGATTTGAATTTGCTATTTTGTCTTAGAAAATCTGATTCATCTTATCTAAAAATCTGAATCCCAAATTTATTTTCCTGTCTGCGGATATGAAGTGCTTGGTCATTGGTAAGATTTCAAATCAAGGTCAAAAATTAATTTGGTAATTTAGGTGAAAATGTATTGCTTTGAATATAGTCATTTTGCATGGATAATTGATCACAGCAAAGTAGATTGTTTTGTTTGTTGCAGAGAATAAGAGGAATGTTAATTTTGGTTTCTTGCCCAAGGAACTCTCATTTCAACCTTCGGATATGGCTTGCTTACTAGGGTTGTGGAGTCTTTATGAAGATTTTATGCCTCTACACAGTGAAGTTTCAAAGGGCACATGTTCAAACTGCTTTACAGTAAATTAAAGATGACCTTATCACAAGCTGTCTTTTTCCAGAGGGTAGACGGCTGTGGAATTTGAAATTAAGACAAGTGAATAATTTTAGGTGTATAATGTATTCCCTCCTATTCTGTCTTCACTGCTTCTCGAACATTGGAGGAATCTTTAAAAAATACTAAACTTTTCATATACATTTACTTATTTTTCTGAATGATTATTTTGTAAAACAAAGAAACAATTATATTGTATAAAACCTTCTAGAGAAATAGCCTTCTGTGTACAATAATTTTATTTAACTAGCAATTTATTCTATCATAGAAATGAGCAGGTGGATTTTTCTAGTCCATAAAACCTTTAACAACTCACTACACAAAGAATCACTTTCTGGAAATTCAGTTGGTATTAAGGAAATTTTGAAACTGGTAATTAGTCTGGGCAATGCTGACTTATCAGTTAACCTGGAATTGTTACTCCAAAATTCCTTGGTGCCTATAATACAGAACCATCAATTGGATCACAGAACTTTTTTTTTTTTTTTTTTTAGCACAGAATGGCTTTCAAACCATTGCAAAAATAAACTTAGTTTTATACCAGGATAGAGGGTAGCAAAAAGGAAAAAGCAAGTAAGCCTACTAGTCAACAAATATATTATTTTACAGCTTCTCATTTGCAAGTTTTGTCACCAAGCTTTTCACTTCCTATTTGTCCACTTACTTGATATAGTATTCACGAATAAAACGTGACAATTGTTCTGATGGGCCGAGTTGTTTTCTGGGATTCTAGATTATGTTCTGACGTGACAATCTCATGCAAAATAATGCCCCAGGAACCAATGATCTTGATTTAAGTCTCACTTTCAGATAATTTTTTGGCCATGTATTAAAAAAGACTTTATAGTTTGGAATCATTCAAATATTATTAGAATAAAGATGTGAAATACCAAAAGTCTTCCTCACATTTATTATATAAAGAAGTAGTGCATGTGAATTTTCTGTTTTCTTTTTTCTCACCTTGTTTTCCAACACTCAGATGATGGAGAAGAGCTATCCAGCTTATCATTTCACTAAAAGCACTTTAACATTACCATCAGTAAATTTTCCCCAAGCTAACAGAATAAGAAATCGTTCAGTTTGGTCTCTGAATTTTATTTTATTTTATTTATTTATTCATTTATTTTTTTTTGTGCTAGTCCTGAACCTTGAACTCAGGGCCCAGGTACTGGTTTCAAGGCTAGTGCTCTATCACTTGGCTCTAGGTTCTTTGGTAGTTAATTGGAAATAAGTGTTTTCTTTCCTTGGATGGCTTCAAAATGGCTCCCTGTGATCTCAGACCTGGATAGCTAGGTGACTTTGTTGCTTGCGTGAGTTTTATTTTTAATGAAGTGCTTTTCAAATTGTGCTCTACAAAATTGCGTATTTCAAAGAAATAACGAAAATGGCCATTTGTAGGCAATTTTGTAACAGCAATAGCTAACGATTAGTACTTTTGTATGTGTGTGTATGTGTATGTTTGTGTCTGTGTGTGTGCGTGTGTGCTTGTAGTATGGGGCTTGCACTCAGTGTCTAGAAACTGTTTCTTAGCTTTTCACTCAAGGCTGTAGCTCTACACTTAAGTCTCAACTTCACTCTCAGATTTTTGATGGTTGATTGGAGACAAAGAATCTCACAAACTTCCTTCCTGCTGGGGCTACATTCAAATTTTGATTCTTAGATCTCAGCCTCTTGAGTTTCTAGAGTTACATGGAGGAGTTACTACCTTCCTATTAGTTAATACTATTTTTAAAAATACATATCTTTTCCTATTTCATCATACTTTTGTAACATATCTAGGAAAATATACTGTAATTGGGGTTATATATAAAATCTTAAACTGAATTCTATTTATCCTCTTTTATATTATGTTTGAGATGAACAGAGAGTTTTTCATATACACAATTGTTATATCAGAAATACTGTATTCTAGGGGCTGGGAGTTTGGCCTAGTGGTAAAGTGCTTGCCTTGCATGCACAAAGACCTGGGTTTGATTCCTCTGTACCACATACATAGAAAAAAGCTGGAAGTGGTGCTGAGGCTCAAGTGGTAGAGCTCTAGCCTTGAGAAAGTCCAAGGACAGTGCTCAGGCCCTGAGCTGAAGCCCAGGACTGGCAAAAAAAAAAATACTGTATTCTAGTTTTGATAATTATAACAGTGTGTGGTTTGTTTCATAACTACACAAGTAGTTAAAATGTACATTTCATATAATCCTTGAGAAATACATCTTAACAAATACAGATTTAAAATGAAATAAAGGACATTTGGAAAATAGGCCAGAGAAATGTTTTTCCCAATATCTTCTGAAAGTGTGATGCTAATGTGATTATGAAGGACTAAAGAACCTAGCTACTTTTCCCAAAATATAAGTTTCTGTCTCAGCTGAGAGAGTTTGCAGATAATAAACATCAGGTCAGAAATGCAACATTTGTTTTCAAAGAAGATGGTAGTTATATGGCCATCATGTTCCCCTCAAATTAATTTACATCTACTTTACTGAATGGTGAAATAAAATGGAAATATTTAACTATGCAATCAAAACTGTGAGCATACTTGTTTAGGAAAATAAATGAGCCACACATGCAGAACATAAACCGAAAGGGACTCTGAATACAGAAGTGGTTGATTTTCTGTCAGCCTGGATTGTGTTTCAGTGACTGTGACTTTTAATTTAAGATAATAGGTTTAAGAGTTGATTAGATTGGAACATTTACAAAAGGTTGAAAGGACTCTTCTTCCCACTGTGTGCTTCTTCTGAGGCTTAATGAGAATGGGCTATAGGGATCTAAATGCTTTCAGTTCATTTAACCTAAACCATTTAGTATACAACTGTTATGGATTCCTTCCAGTGATGTCAGTGGCCTGACCCAATGAAGATATTGGCTTTTAGCTAGTATCATACATTTTAATACAAATTGCAATATTTGTTCAGTATGGATTCTATTACCAATTCAGAAACTTAGACATTAATGTTAGAGTTAAGGCAATGAACTGATTGCTCTTCAGAGAAAGTGAATTAATCACTTGTTTTTATTCTCTTCAATGATAAGAGGAATAGACAGAAGTGACGCAAATATGTAGTGATGTTACATTTTGCTTCACTATATCTAATGTTTGCATTTATATTTACCTTAAGAAATATTTGCCACTTGGCCTTTGTGGTATTTGCCTCAAAAGTCTTTTCTTATGTAGATATAATTTGAAATCAATGATATATTACATTTTAAATGAAATATGGATATTGTAAGACATTTGGAAAAAATTGATTTACCCGCTTTATGTATACCTGTTATATATATTTACCTGTTATCATTCTAATAACTATTATTACTATAACTTGTGATGGTACTGTTTTGAAATTGATCTCACAGTCTTGTGGGGCTTTTTTTCATTTGTCACTCTACTATTTGAGCCATGCCTTATATCCTTCTTTATTAAAGAGAATATAAGGGCCAGGTGCAGTGCTTAAGCTTATAAACCTAGCTGGTTGGGAGAAGATTAGGGGATTTTGGTTTGAGGCCAGACTGGGCCAAAAATCTGATATTCCATCACAAACAATGTCTGGGCATGGGGTGCACACTAGTCATTTCTGTGGATTTGTATCTGGATTTTCTCTACCCTTTGGTAACTTCAGACTGAAAATGATAAAAAAAAATCCTTAACATTCAATAAAACTTTAAGGTCAAATTGTATTGATCATTTAAAATTACCCTGTCTTGCTATCATTATAGCAGGTGACGTACTTGCCCATACACAAACCACTTCAGCCACTGACTCACTGCACAGGTAACATTTGCTTCAGTTCCAAAGAACTCAGACTAGCATATTGTTTGGACAGATGACTGTTAGAGCAAAAAATGAGGACATAAAATCATGAAGTTTAGTGCCTTTTACATGTTATCACAGAATCCTTAGAGGAACATCCATAACTGCTTCCAAGACCTATGCATCTGTATGGTTAGAAAAAATGTGTATTCTTTCCCTATTGACAAATTAATCTTTCATTAGATGATGAAGAAATATATATTGCTAAAATGAGATTTTTTTCATCACCATTCCCAGCCATAAAGCAATGATTTAATGAGAAATCAGTTTGAATAGAATTAAGTACATCCCATAATCCAGAATTCCTATCGCCTCTCTTGGCTTCTGAGTTCCCTAATGCAGAAGCTCCTTGGATTTAAACATGACAATCTACCTTGTACAAGAAGCAGAGGGCAGTCTGGCTTATGTGTGTGCAGTGAACTTCTGACTTCTCTCCCTTTTTATGAAGTGAATGTGTGTGTGTGTGTGTTCCTTTTCAGTATACTTCTGCCCTGACCTATGATGCCGTTCAAGTGATGACAGAAGCATTCCGAAACCTACGGAAGCAAAGAATTGAAATCTCCCGTAGGGGCAATGCTGGAGATTGCCTGGCCAACCCAGCAGTGCCCTGGGGACAGGGTGTGGAGATAGAGAGGGCTCTCAAACAGGTCAGTATCACAAGATAGCAATAAAGGTCATGTCACATGATTATTAATGCTTTTTTTTTCTTGCCCTGCCAAATTAGTTATTCTTGTTTTATTCCTTATGTTCAACCTATAGGTCTCATTATTTCTTCCAAAAGGTAGGTTGGAGAGTAGAAATACACCTTAGCAAAGTAATCATCTTCACTTGAGTCCAGTGAAAGTAATCTGTAGAATTTGTTTTCTATTGAGGGTATATTTGTAACTCTTCTTTAATTTCATCATTAGGTTCAGGTTGAAGGTTTGTCAGGAAACATAAAGTTTGACCAGAATGGGAAACGAATAAACTATACCATTAACATCATGGAACTCAAAACTAATGGGCCACGGAAGGTAAGTCCTAAGAGGTTTAAATGCAATTGTCTTGAGAAGTATTAGCTCACCTTTAAGATTCCAAAGAGTCCAGCAGAGAATGTTCACCTAGTTTTTGTCATAGAGTAGGAAGTCTTGGTATCAAATAACTGAAACACAATATATCCCAGGATAAATTATGATGCATCATTACTAACAAGCCTGCTTTCAAGTTAGGGTATTTTCTTTCTGTGTTTTTTTATTTCATTCATAACTCATTACAATTTCTCAGATAATAACTTTTATTCTTTCATAAGAGATTAGGCACTTCTAAAAGCAGACTTTTAAACATTTTTTCAGGAAATATTTTCATTTGATATGAAATCTCAAAAAAATTAACTGTAAGTAGAACTTTAAACTTTTAAAACTGTAACAGAAGAAGATTTTAAAGAGAAGGGAAAGAAATATTGCTAAAGGTTTTGTAAATTTCTAAGGAGGAAAAAAAACCAAAAAACCCAGCTCTACATATGTACATGTAACTAGCCAACTCAACAATTTTATTTTAACTGTCAATATTAAAAAGTCACAATTTAGACTGAGTTTAGCCAGGCTCTGGTGGCTCATGCCTGGAATCAGGAAACTGAGATGTGATGATCATGGTCGAAGCCAGCCCGCGTAGAAAAGTTCAATTAACTAACAAATTAACCAGCCAAGAATAGAAATGTGGCATAAGTGCTAAGAGCACCAAACATCTGTAAAAAGAAGCGTGAAGCCCCAAGTTCAAGCCCTAGTACTAGCACAAAAATAGTTAATTATTTAGAATTTCTTTTATTTTTCATATATTTTTATTGTAATTAATAGAAGGGTTACACTATATTCACCAGATAGAAGATGAATTACTTCACATACATTGATACCCTTTCTCATGTCTTGGTCCCCATTTCCCTCTCCCCTCCCCCACCCCTCATCTTGTTTTCCTCCCTTCCCTATCCAATTTCAAATAAACAAATACACATATATACAATATATCAGATAACCAGGTGAAATACTGTAACAATAGGAGATAACCAAGGGACAGCAAAAGAGATGAGAGATAACATAGTACATCAAGGACAACAATAACTCATTATATGGCTTTTGTTTCTATATCCTGGAGGTCCTTTCATTTAGCATCATTCTATATGGCCTTATGTATCTAGGTTTTGTTCTATTGTAATTCTCTGCTAGGAGACTATAGAATTTCTATCTCTACCTGCTTACTTTTAAACAAATTACTCACAGACATATTGAAAGGAACCATGAAAAAAGAAGCTACCGTAATGTGGTTATAATTTGGGGCTCAGATATGGGTTCAAACAGTTAAATGTTTTAATAGAGAGACTATTTACTTACCTACTGACCTGCTATAACCTTTTACAGATTGGATATTGGAGTGAAGTGGACAAAATGGTTGTTACCCTTACCGAACTCCCTTCTGGAAATGATACCTCTGGGCTTGAGAATAAAACTGTTGTTGTCACGACAATTTTGGTAATTAACTACATTTTCCTATGCTGGACATTTGTTTCTTATAGAAATTATCTCCCAAGGGAAGCTGATATTTATATTTTAGGATAAAAACGAATACAGAGCTTCTTTTGCATAGTTATAATCATCCATTCTATATTTAATCAACTAAACTGACTACAGAATCTCAAGCATTCAAAATGTTCCCATCTCTCCTGCCAGATTTAACACTAGCTTGACAGACACTTCATACTTTGCTATATATGCAGACGAACTGAGGGGATTCTTTATTGTCTTGTTAGTATTCCTGTAGGGTGTTCTTACTTTTCATTCCTACTTCCCTCTGCACCAACACAGTCTTTCCACCTTTAATATGGGGTAATGATATCTTCAACTTTCTAGTAAATGAATGAACTCATTAATGAGTAAGTTGATCCCTTTGTTTGCCCCTAGTTTGCATACAGGGATTTGCATAGTCCCAATATACAAATCAATGAATATTGAATGAGTAAGGCAAAATTGAGCTAAAACTAGAATATCTGGGCTTTGGATTGATGGAAAGGAACAATTAGAGAAAAGAAATAGAGAAAATGGAGTTATTACAGGACATGAATTTATAACAAAGTAATTGTGTTCTGTTTTACTTCAGCAGTGAGAAAATAAATTTGTGGAATCATTACCCTAATAATATGAGATGCAAATATAGATGGGCTAATAACAGATTTGGATAAACATCAATAGGCACTTGGAAATATTAATAAGTTCCACAATTGAGAATTCTCAGTTTCATCATGTCACTGAAATGACATATCACGGAGATATTAAATATCTTTGGTACCACTTCCCAAGGACTTAGAGCGGTTATTAGACTGCGGGGTGTCACCATTCTTGTGTACATAGGAGAGCTGACCTCTGTAGCATCTCATTTTCCAAATGAGACCTGAAACTTTCAGTGATATAATCAGCCAGTCATCATGATATCTTTCTGCTCTGTATCCCTGGCTATGGCACTATTGATTTCTACCAGAAAACTTACCCACAGGATAGAAATAATTCAAGGCTTTTGGATGAATTATTGAAGTGGGTACGACTTTAATCTAAAACAAGGTTCTGATAGATAGATCCAACATTGAATAAAAGAAGATCTTGGAGTTATAAATGGTTCAAGTATATTTTTACTCTATTATGGTAAAGCACAAGCTATCTCAAGCGTAATGACATTTGAGGACCTAGGTTTCAAAAGCATTCAGATGATTATTTTTCCTTGTAATGTTTACTATGCTTGCTCCAGTGTATCTTGCTAACAAGTTGTTCTTAAACCATGAGGTACAACTCAATGACATTGCAGAGTTAACCGTTTCAATCAGCAAATGTATTGTCTTTCCACATAGGAATCCCCATATGTCATGATGAAGAAGAATCATGAAATGCTTGAGGGCAATGAGCGCTATGAGGGCTACTGTGTTGACCTGGCTGCAGAAATCGCCAAACATTGTGGGTTCAAGTACAAGTTGACCATTGTTGGGGATGGCAAGTATGGGGCCAGGGATGCAGACACGAAAATTTGGAATGGGATGGTTGGAGAACTTGTGTATGGGGTAAGTATAGCTCTCCTCCTAGTTAAAGTCTTTCCATTCGCACTGTTGATAGAATGCTCACCCCTCCCTTCACAGTTCCCACGAGTGAAGTCGCTGCCATGCCACATTCCTCTAGAAATGCTCCCATTGATTCATCAATATTTGAAAGCAGAAGTCAGAAGTAAACCGCACATTACCTTGTATATTAGTATGTGTCATCAGTGGTAAAACTATGTAGGTGTTATCTACAGGCTGCAAGGCCTAGACGTGATGTAGCTGGGCTGCTATCCTTGTCAAGCTAGACAGATGAACTCTTCCTTTACACAGAGGAAGGCTGGAAAACACATTGCTTTTTCATTTACTGGGCTCTCACAAGAGCAACAATTATTGTCACTTCTCTAAATTCCCTCCTTACCTGTCCATCCTATACTGTAACTGCTATTCCTTTCTGACCACGATTCTAGGTTCTATTACTTTCCTTTGTTTTTCCTTACAGAAAGCTGACATTGCAATTGCTCCACTCACCATTACTCTTGTGAGAGAAGAAGTGATTGACTTTTCCAAGCCCTTCATGAGCCTTGGCATATCTATCATGATCAAGAAACCTCAGAAGTCCAAACCAGGAGTGTTTTCATTTCTTGATCCTTTAGCCTATGAGATCTGGATGTGCATTGTTTTTGCCTACATTGGGGTCAGTGTAGTTTTATTCCTGGTCAGCAGATTTAGCCCCTACGAGTGGCACACTGAGGAGTTTGAAGATGGAAGAGAAACACAAAGTAGTGAATCAACTAATGAATTTGGGATTTTTAATAGTCTCTGGTTTTCCTTGGGTGCCTTTATGCAGCAAGGATGCGATATTTCGCCAAGGTTGGTTACTCATCTGCTTCAACTTTGTGCATTTTAGGTCTCCAGAGGATATTCATGGTGTATATGAATTCACTATAAAGATGTCACCAGCTGCCGACTGCTTGTCCAGCCACTTTACGAGGCTTAAAGGACAGACTTTGACCATCGGTGTAAGCCTGTGAAATATTTGAGCAATATTCTTGGAATGCTGATCATTTATTTCCTTGGTGAAATTATATACACCATGGAGAGGCTACAAAATGCATAAGGTTCCTCTCATTTCATGCCTTCTTGGAGGGGTACCGTGTTTTTGCTGCATATTCTCATTTTACAGCTACCTGTGTGTTTAACACAGACCTGTATGTGGGAAAATGGGCAATATGATTTAGTAACTATCGAAACAATTTATTAGGTAAAATTTCATTAACTCACGTTTTTATTTAACTCATCTCTTTTATTTTTCCAATTTCATTTCATGAAAATGATATGGTACAGACATAAAATTTCTGTTCAAGGTGAGGTAGCTGGATTCAAAGGATATGATGTATTTTCTAGAAAACCAGGGAGAAGACTGACTGTTCATTATAGAAGCCTATGCCATAATAAATGCAAGTCTACACACCACAAGATAAACATATATGACTGTTCCCATTAAGAGAGATATAGATCTCATCCTACAAGTACAAATTATGACAGATTCATTACAAAGCATTTATTACTGTTGTTATAAGGATGAAAACTATATATGGCTTTTTGGATCAATAACTCACACCTATTTTCTGATGTGATAATGTTCATAAGTAAAGCCAAATTAGATTTCAGTCTATTGACTGACTCAGTTTAATTTGGACTAGATTATCATTTTTTGATTCTATAGGCTATTTTAAGTGGTGAAAAATGCTCCTTGTCTGATCCTAATTTATTACACTTTCAGATTTTGAGTAGTTTTGGAAATTACAAGTGAATGATTTTTAAAAAGTATATAAGAATCTCAAAAACTTTGTAACTTTTTCAAACAAGTTATATATCACTAAGTGACATCTAGACAGAGGTGACCAAGAGCTTGCTTCTTCAATTATATTTTTTTAATTTTTTGTAAAATTAGAAGTCTAAAGCCAAAATCTTAGTCCTGCAATGTTCCCTGGAGATTCTCTATAGGACCGCACTAAATTAGAAATATGTCAGTGGTATTTCCCTTGGGTGTATGAGTGTATTTACACACATACACACATATAAAAACACACACACACCTTGTATATACTACATTTCTGACAAAATACAGATTACAATTATATTTTGGTATTTAGTTATCTAAGTTCCACATATACAGAGACATTTCTAGTAAGGAGATGAGAAATCTATAAAAATTCAAAGGTCAGAAAATAGTTTCATCTTCAACATACTAAAGAAAATGGTTAACAACTGGTAAGAAAGACTTCTATGTATTGTGCTACCAAATTCTCAGATATAAGATTATAATGCTTGGGTGACATAAATTATTTTGTCTTTTCAGAATTTGGGGGAGCTTATGGTAAACTGGAATACATTGATCACTGTTCCTACAATCCTGGTCTCTCATGTACCATGGCATTGTACATAGTATTTTAAAAACCCAGTTCTTGTCAAAGAGTGGGAAAACTTTCTAGCAAGTGACTGAAACACAATATATCTTAGGGTAAATTATGACATGTAGAAGGCTACTCATTTTTACCAAGGCTACTTTCAACTTAGGGCATTTTCTGTTTGTGCTTTTGATTTCATTCATAAGTCATGACCCATTGCCATTTCCCAGGTAATAACTTTTATTCTTTATACACAGGTATTTTAAGTAGCACATATTTATGGTATTTTCACCTCAGAAATATATGAGCAAACTTCAGTTTACTGAAACACTTTCCCCTTGTGTTCTATATGTTTTAACCATTCATTTAAACATAAAACATAGTATTGGTAAATTTAATGATACCGTAAGTGAACCTAGGTGTCATATTTTAGATTGTGGTGATTGCTCCATATTGTAAGAGTAGAGCAGGATATTAGCCTTTCAAGAGCTCTGAAATGCTCATGACTTTGGAAATTAAAAAATTTATCATATTTTTCCAAGTAAAGTATGATGTGGAACTATATCATTAATATTAATAGAATACATTTAAATTGTAACAGAATGATTTATTGGGCTCTGACTAGGCAATTTGTGTCAAATTAAATTTGGAATCTTTTTTACTATAAGATACAGTTTTCTGAAAATAGAATCACAAACAAAATAGAAGATAATTATGTTATAAAGATGAATTTTTTGTTCTATTGGCTTCTTTACCCTTTAAATCTAAACAATTTGAATATAAAAATTTAGATTATTAGGGGCCGGGAGTTTGGCCTAGTGGTTAAAGTGCTTGCCTAGCATGCACGAAGACCCGGGTTCGATTCCTCGGTACCATATATATAGAAAAAAGCCAGAAGTGGTGCTGAGGCTCAAGTGGTAGAGCTCTAGCCTTGAGAAAGTCCAAAGACAGTGCTCAGGCCCTGAGCTCAAGCCCAGGACTGGCAAAAAAAAAATTTAGATTATTTTGAAAAATAATTATTTGAAAGTGAAGACTAAAGGGATTTAAACACACTGAAAAGAAATGAGAGCATTTACTGTTTCTTTAGTAAACATGTATACAGATCAGACATTTGTATTTAATTCTAGAAACCATTTTATGTACATCATCATAAGACAAAATAGAATTTTCTCCTCTGTATATAATTTCTTCAACATCCTTTCAAAGAGCATTAAGTGATATTTTTCAAACTGAAAACATTATTATAAATCCAGTAAATATTTGACCTCCCTTTAGATTTGAAATTAATTGATGCATTAAATCTCATTAAATATTTTAAGCACATAGAGGATGACTGATGATACTTGTTTACTTTTACAACTGGAGTAATAAACATAGCTTAGTTAGCATGTGGTGCATAGTCAGCAACAATTAGCACTTGACCTATTTTTATGTTAAGAATGTGGCAATCAGGAGATGTATTTTCCCACCGTACAAGACACATTTCCTTTACTTCATTCCCCCATGCTATAGGGGTACACAGTGAAAATTTTGAAGGTGGCTAGGTCTACATAGAAGTTTTTCAAGGGCACAATGTATGTCAAATCTTTTGCAAAAAGAGTGGGAAATGACGGGCCGGGAGTTTGGCCTAGTGGTTAAAGTGCTTGCCTAGCATGCATGAAGACCCAGGTTCAATTCCTCGGTATCACATACATAGAAAAAAGGCCGGAAGTGGTGCTGAGGCTAAAGTGGTAGAGCTCTAGCCTTGAGAAAGTCCAAGAACAGTGCTCAGACCCTGAGCTCAAGCCCAGGACTGGCAAAAAAAAAAAAAAAAAAAAAAAAAGAGTGGGAAATGTTTAACTCTTTCTATCCTATAACGTTTATTCGTTTTTTTACATTTCTCAGGGGTGTTTTGAAACTCCTAATGATATTCTCAGTTTTTCATTGGTACTCCCCTTATTTTAAACAATAGAAGTTTGAATTGTAAAACAAATTTCCGTGTTAATTGGCTATATGCTCCCTATTGTTATTGAGTGGTGTATCCTATCATTATCACTGAAGAATTTTGACCTACTGTCCATTATAATGAAGAGTGCATTAGTGTATGTTTGTGTGTGTGTGTGTGTGTGTGTGTGTGTGTGTGTGTGTGTTTGTATGTAGGCATGTGTGCTGATACTGGGGCTTCAATTAAGGATCTCAAGCTTTGTCTTGCTTTTTTGATCAAGGCTAGAACTTTACCATTTCAGCCACACCTCCACTTCCATTTTGTGCTGGTGAATTGGAGATTAAAAAAAAATTCCATGGACTTTTTGCTTTGGCTGGCTTTTAACCATTGTCCTCAGATCTCAGCCTCCTGAGTACCTAGAAGTATAGGCTCCTGGAAAATGGTGTTTTTCTTAATGCTTATATCAGTAGATTTCGTTTGAGGGATAAATTGATAAACTTCTTTTGATGACAATTTTTAAAAAGAATATGTCTTCCAGTCTAATTTTAGAGAGCATTGTTATTGAAAATGGCCGTGTTTGAGGTAATAACATTCAAATTCTCTATTAAGATTAGAATTTTATAAAATATTTAAAAAATAATACAGTAGATACCTTTCCTGTAGTTATACATCTAAATTTCTGTACTTCAAATTTCAGGTAAATTATTGGGCATCTTCAGATGCCCAGTAATTCAAGCTTTTAAAATGTTTGTGTATAATAAGATATAGTCACAGAAATATTATTATCTTATTGTATTACATATGAGAAATTTATATTTTGACAAACCTGTAAACATTCACTATCTTGTTTTCTTTGGGTGATAATTATTCTTAGTAAGGAAACACAAGAAACGTGGTCATAGTGGCTCATACCAACAAGATGTTTCCTTTATACATTGAAAGTTAGGTTTTGTGTCAACCCTTTTGTTTTTAGTACCATTCCTCACGCATTTTGCTCCTCTTCATTGTCAAATACTTATATCTTACACAGAAACGCAATGAAACTTTGTGGTATTTGGGGAGAATGTATTAGAACTTCCTTGGTTGAATTACTCAAATTAACATATGTGCTTCATTCTCTTTGTTTTAATATTTTTCTTTGGGGGGGTAAATACTGTTATAAACTTAACCGGTTTCCTTTTCAACATCTGGTTCATATGTACCTATGCCATGATAGATAAAGTATAGCAAATATTGGGTGAGTTATTTACACATTTCTTTAAATTATTTCATTGTGGGTTTTCATACCCTAAAGAATGTAGGCATCTAATTATGATGAGTCCCAAAAGACACATCTCAATGGGTCATAAGAAATATGTCATCAAAACTAGGTAACATCTCTTCTGTGCCTGAGATGTTTACTAATTTCTAGCTTCATATAAAACCTATGAAGTGAAATATATGAAAAGTATGAAGTGAAATGTTCCCGTGTCTGTTGATATTTGTGAATTTTTACTAACTTGATTTTATATTTGTTCATGCATTTCACTTTATAAATCCATTTCATACTTGTTATTAGATCCCTCTCTGGGCGCATTGTTGGAGGTGTGTGGTGGTTCTTTACCCTGATCATAATCTCCTCCTACACGGCTAACTTAGCTGCCTTCCTGACTGTAGAGAGGATGGTATCGCCCATCGAAAGTGCTGAGGACCTTTCTAAGCAAACAGAGATTGCTTATGGGACATTAGACTCTGGCTCCACTAAAGAGTTTTTCAGGGTAAGAGATTTTGCTTTGTAATTTCAGATGTTTGTTCCTACAATTTAACCTTTTGAAATGCTCTTCTTCCTCCCATGATCTGTGAACAGATAAATATGTGAAAGTAATCTCATCGCTGTCTCTACCTCTTTTTTTTTTCCCTTATCCATGTCCATGGCTTTATTTCTACTCTTTTATACCTAAGGGAAAAAAAAAACGCTATAATGCCATTGAAACTTAGTCTCCTTAAAATTTATTGTCCGTTGGTTTTAAAATTAAAGCAAAATATAGATGCTTATATTAATGTTCTGTTATCTATTTTGCATAATTATGATTGTGCTTACTCTGTGTAATTTATGATTGAAAGACCCACTTTTACATGCTATGTTGACTCCATGTTAAGACACGTTATGGTCTCATGTGGAAATTCTGAATTTGCTACGGGATTCTTTCAAGGAAAGGTTAATATAGGCTTTCAACTTCCTGTGAAAATAGGTAATAAATGTCAGATATTATACTTAAATGAAATTCTAAATTTTTAATTTGTAATCTTACATAGGACAAGTCTATTTGTCTGATACTAGCAAAATTTTCATTTGTTTTGAAATTATTTCTATAACATTTCATGAAAATATTTAAATACAGCTGATCAATTCAAGCCAGTATATATAGCATAATATGATAACTGCTAGCCTGCATATCTCTTTGAATGTTTTTGAACCTGAGTGAGATCTTGGCCAGAGGTCAAAGCTATAGGATCCTAACATGAACACTGTTTCAAGTTACATTATTTCTGGGTTTCTTTTACAAATAATTTGGGGCTGAAGGTATGGTTAAGGAAAGGTACTGGATGAAAATACACAGCTAATGAGAGTAACCAGGACATTTCCAGTGGGTAGGATCTTGATTATATCATTGAGAAGTATAGTCTAGCAGAAGTTTTTGTGACATTAATGCAGATAAACTATGAATGTTGTAATACAAACCTATTATGAACAAAATGCATTGTAGCACTTCACACATATGAATCCTCTGGATATGACACAGTCCTCTTGCTTCATCATAATACTCAATTTAGTCAAATAAATAACAATATCAAATGCATCTTAATTAGAAATAAGATTTGAAGAATTTTTGCTATTCTTATCCAAACTGACTTTTATTTTTCTGCCTGGTCTTGGTGCTTAAACTCAGGGACTGGCCACAGTCCTGAGCTTCTTTTTGCTTAAGGCTAGTTCTCTACCACTTGAGCCACAGCACCGCTCCAGGCTTGCTTTGAGTAATTTATTAGAGATAAGGGTCTCTTGGACTTTTTTCCCTACTCTGGCTTTGAACTATATTCCTCTTCTCTCAGCCTCCTGAATGGCTAGGATTACAGGCATGAGCCACCAGTGCTTGGCCCAAAGTGACTTTTTTAACCTATTTAGAAGGTGCATAACTTCACAAACATTGATACCCTTTCTCATGACATGGTCCCAATTTCTCTCCCCCTCCCCCATCCCCCTGTTTATCTTGATTTCCCCCTTTCCCCATCCAATTTCAAATAACCAATTAAGCACATATAAAATATATCAGATAACAAGGTGAAAAATTATAACAATATGAGATAACCAAGGGATAGCAAAAGAGATGAGTGATAACAATCACCTACAAAGGCAAACCAATCAGAATAACCCCAGATTTCTCAGCAGAGACATGCAAGCAAGAAGAGATTGGAAGGATATTATTTAATAAAAAAAGAAAAAATAAGATATTCTAATTAACATAATTATTCCTGCTTATAGAAATACTTCCATTGAGTGCACATCTACTGAGAGTTGCAGGTGATGCTTATGGTAAAAGTGCACTAGCGCCTTTCTCTATACATTCTCTTCCGTATAGCTTTCCAATACTTCTCAACTCAGTAAATCAGAAAGCTATTCCTGGGTCAGCAAAATGCCAGATTTCATGGTCAATGTGCCCAAATTATCCAAGACTAAATGCCCAGCTGACTTTGGGAAAACTTTGCCTTTCCAGTTGTTGTTGGTTTTGTACTTGTACTGGGGCTTGAACTGAAGGCCAAGGAGCTGTCACTTCTGGCTACATTTCTGGCTTTTATTTTTCTGCTTAATTGGAGATGTGTCTCATGTACATTTTTTTTGCCAGTCTGGGGCTTGAGATCTGGGCCGGAGCACTGTTCTTGGACTTTCTCAAGGCTAGAGCTCTACCACTTGTGCCCCAGCACTTTTTTCTATGTATGTAATACTGAGGAATCAAACTCAGGCCTTCATGTATTCTAGGCGAGCATTCTACCACTAGGCCAAACTCTGGGCCCCTCACTTACATTTTTGCTAGGCTGGCTTTGAACCTCAGTCTTCAGATCTCAGCCACCTTAGTAGCTAGGATTTCAGGCATGAGTTACCAGCACCTGTATATTCTTCTTTCTCGATGCATTAATGTCATGGAGACCATGGCTCAACAGTTAGTCATGGAGTTTCCCTCCAGTTCTAGAGTTTAAGACTCCAGTTTGTGATTTGGCAAACTGATTGCATCTGTAGATATAGTTTCATATGTCAAAGCATATCTTTTGTCTTGCTTTGCTTCTTTCAGTCTCACAATATTTTTGTCTGACAATCATGTTTCATGGTGAGGAGTGCAAACATTTATGTACTAGAAGCTGGGTTTCCAATGTGCTGAGGTTGAGAGATTCAGGGGGAGGGCCTCACAGTAAGTGGTTAAGGTCATGAGTGTTGCTGCATTTGCATTTAGTTCTCAGGGCCTTAGGTTAGCTCTTGAATAGGAAATGATTGTGTAGCAAGACCTCTTTCCATTCACTTCATCTCCTACATGTGTCTGTTTTTCCTTCTCCTTCTCCATTACATTTTACCAAAACCCTTACCAAAGAACAGACATATTGCTGCCTAATGTTGGGTTTTCATTTCCAGTATTTTGACCTTAAAGGTTGTTTTACTTTTAATAAAGTTGCAAGGCTTCAATATTTGTTTTACTGACAGACTTAGGCTAACACATATGGGCAGTGATTTTTATTTAACTTTTATGTATTACTAAAGTTCAGATGTTCTTAGAGATTTGACAGAGTCATCTAATAAATAAGCTATTTTATTCTTCATTAAGGTTCTTTCCACAAACTTTTTCTAATACACTGAGCTCTCTGTATTTACTTCTCTGGTAGTGGCACACTCTGTTCTTGCTCTATCCATGCTCCTTTGTGCGAAGGCTGAATGTTAGCAATCTTTGAAAAGCAGGCAGGCCCTCACAGTTCCTCAAAGGGTCTCTCAATAGCTCTTCCTAAAGGAACCTGGTGAAATGACATCAGTGAGGAGGTGCCTTAATATTGCCTGGTGGTTAGCTAGATTTTTTTTCATATATTTTTTATTGTAATTAATAGAAGGGTTACATTATATTCACCAGATAGAAGGTGCATTGCTTCACATATATTGATACCCTTTCTCATGTCTTGGTCCCCATTTCCCCTCCCTCACCCCCCTCCCCTCATCTTGTTTCCTCCCTTCCCTATCCAACATCAAATAACCAAATACACATATATACAATATATCTGATAACCAGGTGAAATACTGTAACAATATAAGGTAACCAAGGGACAGCAAAATAGATGAGAGATAACATAATACATTAAGGACAACAATCACTCATTATATGGCTTTTGTTTCTATATCCTGGAAGTCCTTTCATTTAGTGTCATTCTCTATGGCCTTATGTATCTAGGTTCTGTTCCATTGCAAATTTCTGCTAGAAGAGCCCAATGTTTCTACTGATTAGGACAAATAAGGGAAACCATTGAGCTTATGTTCCTTTGAGTCTGGCTTACTTCACTTAATAAAATTTTTTCTAAGTCTGTCCATTTCCTTAAAAATGGGGTGATGTCATTCTTTCTGACAGCAGCATAGAATTTCATTGGGTATAAATAACACATCTTGTTGATCCACTCATTAACTGAGGGGCTTCTGAGTTGGTTCCATATCTTTGCTATGGTAAATAGTGCTGCAATAAACATCGAAGTGCTAGTAGATTTAGTATATCCTTGTTTCTGGATGATTGAGTAAATGCCAAATAGTGGAATTGCTGGGTCTTAGGGGAGTTCTATGTTTAGTCTTGTGAGGAACTGCAATACTGCTTTCCATAGTGATTGAACGAGTTTGCACTCCCAACAACAGTGCAGTAGTGATGCCTCCAGCATCTCTTGTTATTAGATTTCTTATCCTGGCCATTCTAACTGGAGTGAGGTGGAATTAGAGTTGTTTTGATTGGCATTTCTTTTATGGGCAGAGATGTTGAGCATTTTTTCATGTGTCTATAGGCCATTCTTATTTCTTCTTTAGAGAAGACTCTCTTTAAGTCTTTGACCCATCTTTTAATGGGATGGTTGTTACTTTGGCGATTAGTTTTGGAGTGATTCAATTTTTTGAGCTGTTGATATATTTTAGATATAAGGCCTTTGTCCATTGTATGGTTAGTGAAGATCTTCTCCCACTCTGTAGGCTTTCTAGTTAATTTGCTAGCTATGTCCTTTGCCATACAGAAGCTCTACAGTTTAATGCAGTCTCACTTATCCAGACTTTCTCTGATTTGTTCTGTTTCTGGGTCCTTATTAAGAAGATACTCTACATTTCTTAAAAGAACAATAACAAGTGTGAATATTTGATCTTTGATCAAATCAAGTGACACTGTCCATTTTGGAAGCATAGTCTGGTAACAAAATTAAAGAGAAAGAGATTCATCAAAGAAAAAGAACTATAGACCCATTGTTTGATGAGTGTTGATGCAAAATATTGGCCAACAGTCTTCAGCAACTCATCAAAAATTATACACTATGATCATACAGGATTCATCACAGAGATGCAAAGCAGGTTAAACATATGCAAATCAATTAATATAATTCAACACATCAACAGGAGCAAGGACAAGAATCACATGATTGTCTCAATAGATGCAGAAAAGGCGTTTGACAAGATCCAACACCCCTAATGCTAAAAGCTCTGAAGAAACTAGGAATCCATGGAACATTCCTCAGTATAATAAAGGCTGTGTATGTCAAACCCACAGCTAGCATTATACTTAATGGCGAAAAACTAAAGCCATACTCTTTAAAATCAGGAACGAGACAAGGATGCCCACTCTCTCCATTCCCCTTTATTAGAATTCCTGGCCAAAGCGATAAGGCAAGAAGCAAGCATAAAGAGGATCCAAATAGGGAAAGAGGAAGTGAAACTTTCCCTCTTTGCAGATGACATGATTCTATATTTAAAGAACCCTATTGACTCCACTCCAAAGCTGCTTGAGCTGATTCAAAACTTTGGTAAGGCAGCAGAGTATAAAATTAACCCTCAAAAATCCACTAAATTTCTTTTACCTAGAGAATGAAGAATGTGGGCTGCTGAGCATTTAAAGGTCACAGTATTCATTATATTGCCATCACTAAACATGATACACACTATGAAAGAAAATAGGAACTTGATATGTTCTTTCACTGAAATGACATGGTTATAATTTGAAAAAATGTGTATACATATAAATGTATATTTATTTATATACATATATGTATATAAATCTTTACTCTCCAAGTAGCAGTGAATAAAAGTGTTTTGCTATTTCTTAAATAATTTTAAGTAAATTTTTTTACCTACATTAACTTACTACCTACATGTTGCCTGCCATGTTAGCAGTGAGAGCAACTTTCATTTTTGCTTTGACCTCTGAAATTTTTTCTAAACTACTGTAACTTTCCAGCTATAATCTTTAAGTTTCATACCTTTCAAGTACAGTTTTTTTGCATTAGTATAGGGAAATTGATGGTTGACTTTTCTTTCTGACAAGGAATTTCTTTTAATTAGAGTTACATAAAAGATATTGAACAGGTGATATTTAATTCTGACATTTTAAAAGCAAAACAGTTAGATTTCTATTATATGCCACCCCCACCAAACCTTAGTATGTCCCAGAGTTTTTTAGCTGAGTTATGGTTGAAGTTGTTACTTTTCTCTCTTAAGGTAACACTCACTATCCACGTTAAGTTCATCTGTCCTCCAGCTCTAGGGAATTTGGAGCCTCCTTTCAAGATGGGGGTGAAAGAAATAGAGCATAGATTATGTGGGCTGAAACCAGATTGAAGACGTACATTGTGTTCTTGGTTCTCTGCTTTCAATCCCAAGACCCAATAAAATAAATTACATGTGAAAGATGTTTCTGTTATCTGCTGATCTTGTCTTGTAATATTTTATCTTATATCTCTTAATGCTAATTAATTTGAATTTGTTGATGGCATTTCCATTTTTATACTATCTTAGAACTTGGGGTTTTATTAGTAATTTTTAATATTATACTTTTGCTGATTTAATAAAGACAACTATGTTTTCATCATAGCAAATGTTTTGGAATTTATATTAGTAAAGAGGATTTGAGAAGTTAGAGCACTGTCCAAATTTCCAATGATAACTGAAAATTAAAAGTAATTTGAATCCATTTAAAAATGATCAATTCTAAAATAAAACTCAAAACTATGAATACTCACAATTTTGAAGCATTATCTAATGGTTTTACAAGATAAATTAATTTAGGTAAAAGCACCTTATATTAAATTTCTGGTTAAACTGACACCCTTTGTACTGAGATAATATTAGTGGTTCAGATAAAACATGAAGTAATTTCATATACATCACTTAATAGTAAACATTAATATTATTTTATTGAGTTCAGTGCCTAAAAATAGCTTTAGAAGCTAATTTTAAACTGTAATTTTTCAATGACAATCAATAAATTAAGCATTACTGGAATAATGATATTTCTCTACAAAAGAAAGGAAATGGAGGCTGATCTTGTGACAGTGATGAGATGTAAAGAGTAAAGTCTTCATCTTCCTATGCTGCAGTATTCTACTTATGAAACCCACATATATTTTTGTGCAGTGAATGACAATGTCCTTAATTATAGGGCCAGAGTAACATACCTATAATTAGGAGAGAGTTATGCTTTCAATTAGAAAACACTATTTTTAGAACCCCACATTTTGCTTATTTCTTCTTTCAGTAAAATAGGGCAGATTGTCAATTATATGATTTTGTGTAGAGAATGATTTTAAAGGACATATACATTATGTTTCCACAGAAACAAAGATTTTTCAGGCAGGCAAAGATTTTTGTACATAAACCTGTCATTGGCTTGTCCATCCATGAAGTACAATGATTAAGTCTTAGAATAGAATCTCTTCTCCATGCCTGTCATAAATCCTTGACAGTGCAGTCTCCTTATTTCCTCTGCTCCCCTCCTCTAAGAAAATGCTGGACACTCAAGAATTTCTGTCCACTGATCTACCTTAATAATATTGATATTGGAGAGAGCAAAGATTCCAACATTGCTGAAATGATGGGTCTTTATTATTTTAAGAAGTAAATTATATTCATTTATACAGAGAAATTAAAAAATATAGTTATTTTATTATTCTTGCATTAACCAGATGTACGGATTTTTGCAGAGTTTAGAAATATTGTGACAGATGACTACTGTTAATGCCACTATTCCATAACTCAGTGAAATGATTAGTTTGAATATTTCTTTTGTAAGTATACATAAAACAGGTACAGAGACAGATACATTATGTGTATATATATATACACATGCACATGATTTATTATGCAATGATCGTGACTACCAGAAAAGTATAAAATTGAGATTATCATTTAAAGGTAGTAACTCTATGGCTTGGAATGTAGTGATTTATATTTACATATGAAAGTATCAGTTCTAATTACAAAAGAATTATTTTAGCACTTAGGCTGTCCCTTAGAGAGCAATATTAAGTGTTATTTCATTAAAATAATTTTTTCCAATTATGGTTTGTACAAAAATACATCATGACTTCTTTATTAATATGCTGTACAGAATTTATTATGATTATGTATGATTTATGTATGATTATTCTTCATATTATTTTATTCCTGTTTCTCGTGATGATTTATATAGGGTGAAGTTACTGTATATCCTATTTCTTTGCTGACAGAAATATCAATGACTGCATGTATATGCACATCTTGTATCTCTCAAATCTGGAATTGGAGTGAGACATAGAGATACTCATAGCAGAATAGGCTCTTTATAGGCCTCCATCATGCTTAAACATTTAAATGGTTCCTAAAATAGAAGGCAGCAAATAAATGCTGGGTAGAATACGTGAGCAATGAATATCGCTTTGCATTTGTTGGAAGTCACTCATGCATGGTTTGTCATAGCCACAAAATTTTTTCTTCCTCGTTTTTAGCGGCCTTGATTATAGCAGAACAATCTGCACAGCTGCCAACTCTTGCTTGCCCAGGCTCTCTCTAGATGATCTAGGACAAGTTGAATCATTTCCTCTTGTGTTGGCAGTTTTCCTTTCTCTGACATTTTAATTTTTCTCACCATTCTACAGAACATCTGAAGAGCCACTGAGATGGTAATGTCTTTAAGGACACACTCAGTCGAAGCTGCCTGGAAAGAGCATGCAATTTCTGTTTCATTTCAGCAACTCTAGCTAGGGCAACAATGTATAGTGAAGGACATAATTTCAGCAGACCTTGCCATTGCTTTCTGCAGAAATTATCACTCCATAAAAGGACCATCATGTAGTCTATTCAGTTCTCAGATTTCCTTAAGAATGAAATATCAGGGAATGGGAGTTAGGCCTAGTGGTAGAGTGCTTGCCTCGCATGCAAGAAGACTGTTTTGATTCCTAGGTACCACATACATAGAAAATTCCAGAAGTAGTCCTGTGGCTCAAGTAGTAGAGCTCTAGCCTTGAGAATGTGGTGCTCAGGCCCTGAGAAAAAGCCCCAGGACTGGCAAAAAAAAAGTCTCATAAGAACAAAAAAACAGAAAATTGTACAAAAGCCAGGCATTATGGTTCATACCTGTATTACTAGCACTTGAAATCCAAAATTTCAGGAGGATGAAATCTTGAAGATTGAGGTTCAGAATTATCTCAGGCAGACACAGTCTCTAAGATAACTAGCACAGTTTCTAAAATAACTAGCAAAGTACAGAGTAAGAGGCATTGCTCACCTAGTAAATTGCTGGCTTAGGAAGCACAAGAATCTTGAATTCAAACCCCAGAACTGCCCTGCAAAGTGTACAAAAGGCTGTACTGAATCATGTGTTCAACAGCCCAAGTGCTAAGCACATCTGCTCACTGAATTATAATCGTGGTGCTAAGGAGTAGTTTTCTCTAGGGTGAGTTATTTTGGTCATAGTCAGCCTATAGCTATTCTGTGCAAATGTCAGTGTGCTCTCTATTTCATCTGTCTGGGTCATTTAGAGACCACTTTGTGTTACACTGAATGATTTGATTCAAAATCAGATCATCGGATGCTTTGCTCATTATTCAAATGCAAAGAAATCATCCATTTGACACCAAAAGCAGATCCTGAGGACAAATAATCTAAGAGCAAAAGTTTAATAGAGAAATAATTTTAAAGTCTCTTTCCTTCAAAATCTTTCTAAAATTATTATGTGGATACTTCAGAGAGAAAATGAATTTCGGAATTCACTGCATCGGCACTTTACGTAAGTTAGCACTCAATATACTTATTATTGTATTTAAGTAAAAAGCCTTCATCATCTCTGCCCATCTCTCCTGGAGCTTTCATAGCAGTTTCCATGGTAATAAACATCATCCTAGAGTTCCCTACAAAAGGGAACAGAATTGTTCAACTTAAAAGCGTTAGAATCTAGTCACAAATAAATAGAAATAGTGCCGATAAAATTTTAGACTCTCTCTCTCTCTCTCTCTCTCTCTCTCTCTCTCTCTCTCTCTCTCTCTCTCTCTCTCTCTCTCTCTCTCTCTCTCTCTCTCTCTCTTCTTTCTCTCTTGTTTAGAGACCTGGGATTGAACCCAGAGCCTCTTTCTAAGCAAGTACTCTACAATCCACTTGAGCTTTGCTTTTCAACCATCAAAAACTCTATGATTAGACTTGTGATATTTGAAAGGAAATGTGATACTAAAGTAATTTCTCATTTATATTTGATTTGTAGCACATTATTTTGCTCTGGTTCCTAGTAAGTCATTATTCAAAGTGAAATTGCTGGTAAATACCAGTGGTTGCTTATTTCTACAGAAATTTCTGTAGAAATAAGCCTGGTGGAGAAAACACTAGACTCTTATCTCCAAATAACCAACAAAATACCAGAAGTGGAAGTGTGGCCTAAGTAATAGAATGTCAGCTGTGGCTTAGCGAAAGCATAAGGCCCTGAGTTCAAGCCCCAGTACTGGCATACGAACAAATACAAACCAGATTAAGATCTAGGTTTTGTTTGATGGTTAAATTTTTAATAAAATCAAATGTTCTTAAGATTGTTAGAAGAAATCTTTCCTTCTATTCTGCTTCTTTCTGTTTTTGTAATCCCAGAGGACTGACAATCCTCTAAGGCTGCCAGTGGGAATGTGTGATGATGGTTGTCACCTGGGTTCTGAGCATAGTGCTAATAATGGCTCTGCAATGGTCTGTTTTGTAAACACAAAATAAAAAAGAAAACTAAACAGCTAAGATTATCCACATCTACAACCCTAAGTCTTTGGCAGTCTAAGAATGAGAAAATCACAATTTGAGGCCAGCCTGGACAGAAAAGTTTATGAGACTGTAGCTGGGAACAATAGAATGTACCTGTCATCCCAAACTATGCAGAAAGTAGAGATTGGAAAGATTTTGTTTCCAGGTCAGTCTGGACACCAAACTATACGAGCCTTGAGCCTCTTCATGGAAGTAAGTTGGATGAGATGGTATACATTTTGAGTCTGTCCTTGAATTGGCAGATGGAAATCAGATGCAAGATCCCAGGTTCATTTGGTCCCAGTACCAAAAAACTACTGTGGCTTAAAAATCTGTTCAATTTATTTATTTATTTATTTATTTTTGCCAGTCCTGGGCTTGAACTTAGGGCCTGAGCATTGTCCTTGGATTTTTCTCAAGGCTGGAACTCTACCACGTGAGCCTCAGCACCACTTCTGGCTTTTTCTAAGTATGTGGTACCAAGGAATCGAACTCGGGTCTTCGTGCATGCTAGGCAAGCACTCTACCACTAGGCCAAACTCCCGGCCCCTCTGTTCAATTTATAACAACATAAAAAAACCCTCACAACCTTTAAAAATATGCAGTCAATGAAATCAAACTTTACCATCTTTACCTATACCTTTGAATAGGATGAATATCACAGAGATACACATAAAATATTCTATGTATAGAAATAGTTGGATTGGGTTCAGATGCTCAATTTAAATTTTGCAGAAGCTACCTTCAGCTTTCTCCTTCCATCTGATGATGTATAAGGACTGTGTCATCTTTAAACATGAGAATTAGATTTCAAAGAGCTCCTGAGTCCTGTTCCTACTATACATATATGACATGTACTGAGTTTATCATCCAAACTATTCTTCATAGGCCTTGTAAATCTTAACATTCTGCTTTTTGTTTATTTGTCTGTTTTCCAAGTACTGTGGTTCGAGGTTAGGCCTCTACTCTCTTGCTTCACTCACTGCTGTGTTTTACTTCTGGAGCCATGCTTCCAATTCTGGCTTTTTGCTTGTTATTTAGAGGTGGCTCTGACACACAATTCTTAGATCTCAGCCTCCTAAGTAGCTATTATGAGGATTATGAATTCCCATAATCATTTTTGTTGTGGTTTATTCCTATTATCTTTTTTTTTTTTTGCCAGTCCTGGGCTTGAGCTCAGGGCCTGAGCACTGTCCTTGGACTTTCTCAAGGCTAGAGCTCTACCACTTGAGCCTCAGCACCACTTCTGGCTTTTTTCTATATATGTGGTACCGAGGAATCGAACCAGGGTCTTCATGCATGCTAGGCAAGCACTTTAACCACTAGGCCAAATTCCCGGCCCCATATTCCTGTTATCTTTTAAGGTGGTAACTAGATATAGAGTGTAATTTAAAGTGTGATATAATCTATCTGTAAAGAATTTCAGTCTTCTTGTAACCTGGAGACTCTATTCATCAGGCAGTACAATATTTACATAACAAACAATAATCATTTATTAAAAAGAATTTCATTGAGAGTAGTAGAGTGGTAGTACATGCTTGTAATCATAGCTCTTGGCAGAGGCAGAATCATGGTGAGTTTGAGATAAGCCCAGGAAACTGAGTTAGACCCAGTCTCAAAATAACCTAAACAACTAAAAAAATTTATAAGATAAAAAGACCAAAGACCTCTAACAAAACTACACATTTTTTTCACTAGTATGCACTCATTCTTGGTGGCTAACATTGTTCCTTCATATAATCTTCTTGGCCGTCGAGGTATCTGTAATTAAAGTTGTTATCTACCAGTCCATTTAAAACTATCAAGTTTATGATCTGTAGTGGTTGAATTAATAAACCAGATGAATAACTTTAGTGGCTTGAATTAATATATTTTCCTATATTTGCGATTCACTAAAAGCCTAGATCACTTAAAATATGAAATTGAAGTAAGTTTCATTTCTTCCATTTGGTGAGTAGGAATTGACTGGAATCACATTCCAGTTGCAATCCCATATAATGGTAATATTGCTTCTGTCTACTACCATAATAACATCTGCAAATATGGAGTATATTCCAATTATTTCTGCAAGCCCATTGTTGGCTAACATGCTAGATATAGTTGCACAGAATCAGTGGCATAGCAATATAATTGAAGATTCTGGTCAGAACACTGCTTGTATTGTCATCATGTGCTTTGAGTGTGACTGATATATTCATCATTGACTCATCTAATTCAGATAATCCCAACTCTTCTTCTAATGCACAAGGATAATAAAATATACGCTGTTAAATTTGTTGATAATACCAAAGCCATTTGTTCATACTTGCCTTTGGATGGGCCCAGTGAATAGTCCTATTAAAACAAAAGGTGGAGCCATAGGAATCATTTGCTTTCTCTGTCTCTGTCTCTCTCTCTCTCTTTCTCTCTCTCTCTCTCTCTCCCTCTCTCCCTCTCTCCCTCTCTCCCTCTCTCCCTCTCTCTCTCTCTCTCTCTCTCTCCCTCTCTCTCTTTCTCTCTCTCTCTCTCTCTCTCTCTCTCTCTCTCTCTCTCTCTCTCTCTCTCTCTCTCTCTCTCAAAATGAATTTAAGTAATACAATGCAACTAATAGAAAATTCCCTTTATAATATTATTCACCACTCATAAGGGAAAGAAAATGAATGAAAACTTGCTTACATTTTAAACTTTAAAATCATTTTTTTCCAAATGATGCATTTCTATTAAGAATGCATGTGTTGAGGCCTGGAGTTTGGCCTAGTGCTTGCCTAGCATGCACAAAGACCCTGCTTCGATTCTTTGGTACCATATACATAGAAAAAAGCTGGAAGTGTTGCTGTGGGTCAAGGGGTAGGGCAGTAGCCTTGAGCTAAAGAGCTCAGGGACAACGCCCAGGCCCAGAGTTCAAGTCCCACAATCGCCAAAAAAAAAAAAAAGGTACTGGATCTTGTCAAATTGTCTTAAATTTACAAAATATGCTAGTTATGCCATCTTGAACTAAAAGCACAGCTTAGGAATTTGAAAATATAGGGGACAGGAGTTTGGCCTACTAGTAGAGTGCTTGCCTAGCATGCACAAAGACCTGGGTTTGATTCCTCGTTACCACATACAGAGAAAAAAGGTGGAAGTGGTTCTGTGGCTCAAGTAGTAGAGCTCTAGCCTTGAGAAAAGTTCAAGGACAGTGCTCAGTCCCTGAGTTCAAGCCCCACAACTGGCAAAAAAAGAAGAATGCATGTGTTAATTTAAGTATTTTTTATAACGGACATTAATTTCAGATTGCCTAAAAGAATTCTGAGACTTCACTCCAGCTGATAAAAATGCTGCTAAAATATCATTTATTTTTAACTCACTTACCAGTAAATCATACACAAATGTCTTATGGAAACACAAATGGATTTCCCTAAATTTTATAATTCTGCATATTTTTAACTATTATGTATTTCTCATTTCAGTGTGTATATACATGCATCAGAGACTTGAATATCTGGTTGTTGTTTCTGTTTCTTATATGAACTAATGAATGATTTAAGCACGTTACTTGGTCTTTATGAGTCTTGCTCTTAAATATGGATCTTGGAATGTACCATGAGATTTTAAGTTTCTGTTCTAGTACTAATTTGAAAATGTCAAGCTCTGAAACACTTACTGTTATGCTATTTAGCAAATCTCATTTCAGTTTTTAAGAAGCTTGGAAATCACATTCCTTTTAGTATTGTAATTGCAGTTTTAGAAATAATTCAAATGAGTTTACGTTATTTGAAATTTGATTTTATTGAAAATGACAGACTATTTTCATAGTAAATCCTTATGGAACCAAATCAAGCCATACTTCTATGAAATAATCTATGAACTATTTCCATTGGCTAAGATATTGGTTTTAACAAAAGAGAGAAATGATCTAAAAATGATTAAAAATACTTTCCAAACATTTGATTAATGATTTAATGGAATTGAGTCTTTAAATATAAAACCTTTAAATGCACACACTAGAATGTTTACTATCACAGAGTAACAGAACTTAATAGCAAAGGAATATCTGTATGTAAATATTTTAAAATTTCACTAGCATACCTTGGATTTTAATGTTTTAACAATTGTGTCACTCTTCTATACTGCATTTCTTGGATTTTTTTATTAAAATGTAGTTGCCGACAGGGCACAGTGGCTCATGCCTATAATTCGAGCTACTCAGGAGGCTGAGATCTGAGAATCACAACTAAAAAGCCAGCTAGAGCACTAAAAAAATCTATGAGACTCTTGTCTCCAGTTAATCATCAGAAAACAGGAAGAGGCACTGTGGATCAAGGGTTAGGGTGATATCCTTGAGCTGAAGAACTCAGGGACAGTGCCCAGACCAAGGGGTAGGGGGTAGCCTTGAGCTGAAGAGATCAGGGACAGCTTCCAGGCCAAGGCCCAGAGTTCAAGTCCATGACCAACAAAAAAATGTAGTTTCCAACATCAACACACATGGTTTTAGTTCCAGGAGCACTGAAGGCTCCTGAGGTGTGGTGGGGTGTGGTGTGGAAGCTTCCTTGAGGGATTTCATTTTTGTTCTTTTCATTAAGACTGTAATCAAGCATACATGTAAACTATTGGTAATTTAAGTTTCCTTTTGTGTCATTCAGTGTAAAACTGTCTAATTTGGAAAAAAATGTAGGTTATAAAAAATAAAGATTTAGGCACTGCTCAATTTTTCTTTTGATTTTTTTAAATTAAAATTTTCTTCATGAATGCAAAAAAATAACTATTGTAGATGTAGACATTTGCTTGAAAATGATATAAATGATTCTTTCTAATAGCTGAGTAAAATTTCAGTGTGTGTGTGTGTATTGTGTGTGTGTGTGTGTGAACTGCAGGACCATTTGTGGGTATGCATACACATATACTTACTACCACCACCACCAACAACCACCACTGTCACATTTTCTTGATCCACTCATCCACTGATTATAGGTCTGTGCTGTTTTTCTAACCTTCTATTGTGAATCTGCAGCAATGAGCATGAGCTCCTTTACTGTCTCCTGATTGTAATATTCTACATAGATTACCAAGGTAGCATCACTGGATCGTATTTAATAGCTCTATGCTTAGATTTGTGAGAAATCTCCAAATCACCTTCCAGAGTAGTCAAAAACTGAGCATACTAATAAAAATATACGGTAATTTGACAAAAACAAACAAAGCAGTGTCATTATCATTTAATCTAGCAAATAGGTTCTTAGATTGTTTGCCAGGGGACATTTCTATTTGCCTTTACATTGATTATTTTCCATTTAGCTTTTTTTTCATTTCTGTGATTTTGTAGGTGATCAAGATATCTGGGCATCACATGGTTATCTGTTTAGTTCAGTCTATCAGTTTTCCTAATACTGCCAAAAACAAACACTGTTTGACTTGTCTCTAGCCAAAATATAATCAAATTCTTAGTATTCTTTGAAAAATAGCCCTGAAATTCAAATGGATGCATCTGTAGTGGTAATGGTTGGGAGTTTGGAACCTAACCATATCAAAATGTATATGAACTACTTTTCTTGTACACCTTTGTCCAAAGCTATGCAATAGATATGTGGTTATGAAATTTCTTGTTAATGTGTTAATATACTGGGAAAAAATATACATCTTTCAGGAATTCATTCAGGTTCATTCAGTATCAGTAGTGTGCACTGTTAAAGCTTTTAGATAATTTGCAGATTCTAGTCACAATTATATCATAAAATGCTGCTCAGTTAAATAATATCTATGTTATAATTCCTGTGACATCTTTTCTTGGAATATGACTGGTTTCATTTAATAAAATTTGTTGTTGTAAATGAAGTAGCATATCAGATCTTGGGAATTTTCTTCTTTAAAACTATAGGCATATTAATAAAGTATTTTAGTGAAAGCACTAGAGCTAGATATTGTTTATTACTAGTGATATTTAAACTCAGTTTTTTTCACTTGCTTGGCTGGTACTGTTCCATTTCAGATATATGTCCATCCCTGCATTTTGCTGGTTATTTTGGAGATGAAGTCTCATAGACTTTTTTATTTAAGCTGACTTCAAATCATGACTTTCCAGATCTCAGTCACATGAAAAGCTAAGATTAAGGGCATGAGCAACCATTAGCTGGGTGCTAGAATTGAGGCTTAAAAACCTTTTAATCTTTACAAGTATTGTATTCACACTTTGAAGAATAGTCTCAAAACTAACAGGAAATTTTTTATCTGTAAAACTGAACATTTCATTGCTAACATTTGGGGTTTCTCATAGGCTATCAACACATCATTGTACATAGTATTTTAATGCCTCAAAGTTAATACTTCAAACTTGGAATAACTGACATATTTAATGGATAATTTGATTTTAAAAACTGTATCGTTATTTTGACTTCTTTTTTATCAGCTTATAATATTGTTCCAAAATTATTGCCATCATGTTTTTATAGGAAGTAACATTTCAGAAAGCCTCTGGAGTTGAATGAGATTTTATGCTATTTAAACCAAACTTCAATTCTGTAATATCTCACAATTTTATGATCAACCATGAGGAAAAAACAAACAAGCAAAGGAACAACAACAAAAAAATAACAAAGAAAAAAACAAGCAAAGTAAACAGTTCCTATCATAAGCAAAGATTTAAAAAAGTAAAAGTGGTATTTTCCTAATCAAAATCTAAAATATTTATCTACTGTATATTTATTAAGAGACTATTACATAGCCAGGTTCTGGTGGCCCCTGTAATCCTAGTTAATCTGAAGACTGAGATCTGAATATCACAGTTTGAAGCCAGATAGGACAGGAAAGTCAATGAGACTCTTACCTCTAACTATCCACCAAAACAGTAGAAGTAGAGCTGTGGCTCAAGTGCAAGAATGCCAGCCTTGAGTAAAATAGCTAAGAGACAGCAGAACCTACATACACACAAAAGGCCCTACTGTGTATATATGTCAATCACAAAAGGATTACAACAGTAAATATTTTTCTATTTGAGCTCCAGTTGGAACTTTTGCTCTTATAGATATAGGATTTTCCAAAAGAAGAAAGCTGATTCCCCAATGAGTCAATGTTGTTTAGTGCTAGAAAGATTTTAGAGGGGTTTAGTGGTGAGATGATAGAGAACAAAATTAATGGGAAAGGAAAGTGGATGGCCATTATTTAGAGTGAAAGTATCATTTCTAATTTTTTGATGGTATTGGTGGAGAGGAGGTACTGCTGGGTCATGTCTCTGCATAGGCCACTGAACTGAAATTGTTCACTACTGTGTCTCAATATAGCTGTACCTCATTAAACAGTGATATGGTGGAGGGCTACTCTCTCTGCTATACTAGTCAGAGCCACGTGATAGCTCTATAAAAGGAGATACCTCATTGATAACTCTTGTTCTCCAATTGGTAACTGATTCTTGGTTTTCTCCAAAATAAAATGAAATCCTTTTATATGGTCAGCTGCATAGGTATGCATAGGCATGTGAATACACTCCTTCTTATAATGAATTGACTATTTTGGTGGGGTTTTTTTTTGCATTCTGTAAGGTAGCTTTCTGCTACTTTTAAAATTCCCTAGAATAAACATGAATAAATAAACAAGAACTCCCTAACTTTCATGAGCTTTAAAATGAGTTTTCAATTCCAAATTCTTATCCTAAGCCTTTTATATTGAATAACAAAAGGAATTATTGAAAGGCACCTTCTCAAAAGGGATTAAAACCATTCTAGAAAATTAATCACAGAAATTCACAGACAAATGCTTTGACTGATGGACTTCATGCTCTTCATTTAGCTCTAAATAGGAAGTATTAAATGATTCATTTCATGATTGTATTTGCTTTTGAGTCTACTAATTTTTAAGACCAATATTCATTCAATAATACTGCCTGTATCTTATTTTCATTTGTATCTGCCACTGGTAAGAACTTTTATGTCTGAAATAAGTTGTATTTTGATGCTTAAATACTCAAGATAAGATAGAAAATTTAAATAGCCAAGGAATATTCCTCTTTAAAAGTTGATATTATTGGGACTGGGAGTTTGGCCTAGTGGCTAGAGTGCTTGCCTAGCATGCACAAAGACCTGGGTTCAATTCCTCAGTTCCACATACATAGAAAAAAGCCGGAAGTGGTGCTGAGGCTCAAGTGGTAGAGCTCTCTAGCCTTGAGAAAGTCCAAGGACAGTGCTCAGGCCCTGAGCTCAAGCCCAGGACTGGCAAAAAAAAAAAGTTGATATTATTATAGAAAAATACCAGTTAGAGTCTACCAGTGGCCTCCAGCATTATTTCCAGTGTCCTTTAACTAATCAATGCTGCCAAAGAATCTTACTACGTTGTAGGTTTAATCAGTTAACACCACACAGATTTCTATTCTGCCACTAGTAATTAGTAATAAATAGTCTAGAATTTGGACCACAAAAATATTCTTGTGTTATCTTCTAACTTGAATTAGTTCTGTAGTTGGGAAAATGAATCTTTCAGCTCATTAAGTATTTTGGAGGTTTGAGATTTTTTCTTGGTATACAATCATGTGTTGGCTAAGGTAAATTGAGGTATGCACAAATACAAAGCAAATTTAGTTTTCATGGAGATAGAATTGTTACTAATAATAAAAATAAAAACACGACTGGTTTACATTTTCTGTACTATTTGTGGTAATACTAAATTGCTGCCTCTTTTATACTTGGTAGAAAACTACTTAGGCCTTTCTCCTTACTTTCTGTGACCCTTGCTTTTTCTGCAGAGATCTAAAATTGCAGTATTTGATAAAATGTGGACCTATATGAGAAGTGCAGAGCCCTCTGTGTTTGTGAGGACTACTGCTGAAGGAGTAGCCAGAGTAAGAAAATCTAAAGGGAAGTATGCCTACCTGCTGGAATCCACCATGAATGAATACATCGAGCAAAGGAAGCCTTGCGACACCATGAAAGTTGGAGGAAATCTGGATTCCAAAGGCTACGGCATTGCCACCCCTAAAGGATCCTCATTAAGGTGGGTGGAATAGTATAACAATATGCTGAGTGTTGTTATAGTATCCCACCTACCCTGATGTGTCTTTAAGACTCCCACGGTTTGTATACGGATCTGAGGTAACTCAAAATCACCAAAAGAACCAAAAAAGTTTCTGAATGTTTTGGAACATTT